>NW_024879210.1:266039-347189 GCF_018340385.1 Cyprinus carpio | reverse complement strand
AGATATCACTAAACTGCAGTGCTGTGAAAGCGCTCATTACAGACCCGGGAGAGAAGACAAGGCTGAATAAAGTCGTAGTTTTTGATATTTTTGGACCAAAATGTATTTTCGATGCTTCAAAAAATTCTAACGGACCCTCTGATGTCACATGAACTACTTTGAAGATGTTTTTATTACCTTTCTGGACGTGGACAGTATACCGTACATACATTCTCAATGGAGGAACAGAAAGCTCTCGGACTAAATCTAAAATATCTTATACTGTGTTCCGAAGATGAACGGAGGTCTCACGGGTTTGGAACGACATGAGTCAGTTCACTCAACAGCCGTGTTCCTAACACCCCCAGACCGCTATTTTCAGTCATGCTTCCTCTGAAATTAAGTTATAATAACTAATAATCTTTATTGCGCTATACAGTAGTCAACATTTGAAGTGGATCAAACCTTTCTTTAAAGTTGTTTTAAAACCAGTATGTCCTAAAAACCAGTTTAAAACCCTCTTAAGACACTGTCCATATGAAAGAGCAAGAGATTCACACCTTTATCTCGACCCCCACAAGCTATACAAAAATACCCCCCAACCCCCTTTCAGCTGAACTGAATTCGGTCTGTTTTTTGGCTGTGAGGAACGGTGTGTTGTCATGTTACTGGGCTGAAACATGCCTGCACTCACAGCAGCCTTACTCTTTTTATTTATTATTTTCCCGCAGCCCATATTATTATTACCACTAGACCAAAATAATAACAAATTCTCAATTGATAATTAATCATTATTTTTGAGAAAATCCTAGACGTTTGTGAAGGAAGGCGTTTGAGGAAGGCTTTAAGACCAAGCGGAATCCTCTGCCAGCTGCTCCCACTTCACAGCGAGCGCGAGCTCTAACTGATCCAGCTTCACCATCCACGTTTGGATTTTATAAAATCAGTTTGAGGCGAATACAACTCATTGATCATGAGCCCAACATTTAGCAAGGCAGGAAAACATTCAGTCTGCCTGAAGAAAGACGTATTTCATACAGTAGGTTGACAACCAAAATGGTTATTACCGCCGCGCGTACCGCCGCCGCAGGGCCGCGGCGTTAACTGCAAGTAAATTTTGTGAATACTTAAAAGACCAGATTTCTTTATACTTTGAAATAAACGACAACCCTGAAACCTCTCCCTCCATCCTCTGGGAAGCATTCAAGGCTTTTATAAGAGGCTGTACCATCTCGTTTGAAGCTTGTAGGCGTAAAGTAAATAAGATTAAATTAAAAGAATTAGAAGATCAAATTAAATTACTTGACATAGAAAATGCACACTCCCCCTCTATTTTATTGCACTGGAAAATAGCAACACTTAAGTATGAATATAACAAAATTATCTCTGCAAAACTAAGTAAAGCATTCCTCTATACTAGGCAAAAATATTTTGAATTTGGTGACAAACCACACAAACTACTAGCTAGACAACTTAGAAAAATGGAAAACGACAGAACGATACACAGGATAAAAGCCCACAATAACACAATACTTCCTAAGCCTAAAGATATCAATGACAGGTTTCTGGAATTTTATACTGATTTGTACACCTCAAAGACCACTTCAAACTCTTTAACTCTGGTCCCACATATGGGATTTAGAACGTTCAGTGACGTCGCATAACTGTCAAATTCAAACTGCGTTTTCGTGCGGTGGCTGGCGCTGAGCCAGAGAGAGACGTGCACTGCTCTTGTCATATTATCTCAACTATGCAGTGTTCTTAACCACATAATGCATATTTTAGGTTTCAGACATTTAAATACACTTAAGTACTAGTAAAACAAAACATTTAGAGTTTGGAAAATGCACGCATATGTCTATGGAAGCAACAATAACAATCCATTCAAATTTAATTTGCAGATGTGTTTTATTCATATCAGATACACATAGTGAAGTAACTATAAAGTTCACTCTATTCTTCACCGGATTCACCGCCACTTGTGCTTGTATTTAGGGAGAAATTGATGAATTCCGTGCTGTAAATCCGACTGACAGGACTCTGAACTGCAGTCTTGAACAAGCATGGCGCCCGTCTCACATTACAAGATCGCTCAAGATCATTTTAGAAAGGTTTTTAAATGCATGGCAAAACACTCATTTACACATTTTTGTGAATCAGAATATCAGACTGTTCGTGACCTGGTAATGCAAGTTTTTGAATCTTTAAATAAAAAAAAAGGAAAAAACAAAATAAAGCTGCATCCATCTGTCATACAGTGTTATTGTAGATGCGGTGTGTCACGGACAAGCCTGACGACGCCATGGAAACAGTAAGGGAACGCTCTAAAATAACGGGTCATCTTAAAAACTCTCACTCTGGGGGGACCGCTTAGAATATTTTAAACTCACCACTGAAAGTGGTTAATGCATTTTTAGATAAATGTGGAACTCTAGACCAGTGAGGAAGATTGTGATCCTTTGAACTCTGACCTCAGAATTGCAGAGCGCCGAGCCGCCATTGCCTCCTAAGACACCGGGTCCCGATGGACTCTAGGGGGAAATATACAAACATTCAATGAGAATTTATCCCCATACCTGCTGAAATTATATGAACATGGTCATACAGGTAATTTACCTCCCACCTAACTGAGGCCGTGATCACATTAATTCACAAAAAGGAAGGGATCTCACAGGAAGTAGGCTTATCTTCCTATCTCCCTCCTTAATGTCGATGGGAAATTATTTGCCAGGATATTAGCTAACAGGCTGAATCCTCTATTGGGAAAGCTAGTTCATATGGACCAGACGGGTTTCATACCAAATCAAAGTGCTACTTTCAATCTTAGATGTCTTTTCAATATTATATACACAAAGAGAGGTCCACCCTCTGATCTTGTCATACTTGCACTTGATGCCGAAAAGGCATTTGACCAGAATGAGTTGTGTTATTTATTTGAAGTTCTTAACAGGTTCAATTTTGGAAGTAAGTTCCTGTCACTAATCAAACTCATTTACAAGAATCCTACGGCTCAAATCCCAACAAACCGGACAATATACCCCCGCTTAGCTTACATAGAGGGCAAGGCAGGTGTCCACCATCCCTTTAATTTTTAAGTGCTTGGCTATCTAACCTCCTAGCCCAACGTGCATTAGGAATGGAACCCCAGATTTATGTGGATACCCACCTCAAAGACACAAATAATAAGATATCATTATACCCAGATGACATCCTTTATATATAACGAGGCCTCAAATTACCATCCCTAATCTTCTCAACAAAAATCAACCTGATTGGGACATTTTCAAGCCGATCAATTGATAACTTTTCTGTGGGGACACAAGGTTCTACAGAATAGGTAAAAACATCTCTGTAGGCCAAAGCCAGAGGGGGGATTGGCACTCCCCAGACTTTTTGCTACATTACTGGGCCTCAAGCAGCGATTAAGATGTTTTACCTTTGGTTGGACACACTAATACCAATGTCTGATTGGCTAATGCTGGAGCTGGGAAGACTGTCACCAGATTCTATGGCCGTGAGTCCTACTAGCCCTCGCCTGCGTTAATAAGTCCCTGTATAATAATAATCCCATCATTCATAGTGCATGATCTGTACCTCGGAAACAAATCAAGACCACCTTTTAATCTTAAACCAATCTCTCGCTTCTGTTACCCATCACTAGAAATCCCACATTTTCCCCTCCAATCTGGATGGAGCCTTTCTACATGGAGTGAGAGGGGTGTCCAATGTATTACAGGATTGATATACATGGATGCATCTTTGCTTCATTCACGCAATTACAGAGGAAGTAATAGAACTGGGGGGAAAAATTATTTTTCGTTACATCTGCAAGTTAGGGACTACGTTCGGAAATACTTAAGAGAATTTGAGACTGAACCACAACGCTAAAATAAGTGTCACCCATGCAAGTGATAAGTACCACTCTTCCAGAAAGCGCAACACTTCTCCATAGTTTTGCTCTATGCCCAAGGGTTCAATTGTTCTGGATTGATATATTCAACATTATGTCTGGAGGTCATAAATACTTCCAATCCAACCTGATCCCCTTGTTTATCATTCTGAATATCGGAGACCTTCAGAAAAACTGAGAGTGGCACAACAGCTGCTTTCTCTCTTATTGCTTAATAATAGCAAAGAGATTAATCCTCATCTTATGGAAGAGAGCAACTGTACTCTACCTCTAAGATGTGGTTAGAGGATTTAACTAACACACTTCATTTAGAAAGGATAAGATATACGGCCAAGAGACAGGCTCAACTTATTCAATAAAAACATGGAAACCCCTCATATCATACCTAAAAAACTACAAATTCAGTGCAACAGTTCTGCATCCTAGCACATGATATGTGACAATGTTAATGGTTTTAGAGTGAAGGTCTCTACGAGGAAGGGTGAAGATAAATGGGAAGGGGTTAGATGGTTGGATAGGGGGTTGGGATATTGTGGGAGATTGTGGTCAGTCTGGTGGTGTGTTTTTTTTTGTGTGTGTGTGTGCGTTCTTGTTTCTCTTTGTTTCGTTTTTAATGTTGCACCACTTAAGTTTTGGGGTTACCTTTTGTATTTTATTTTATTTATTTATTGAATTGGTTATAAAAAAGTTTCAGAATGTATACAAGTGAATTGTATGTCAAATTATCTACTTTAATAAAAAAGACGCTTGATAAAAAGTACACAGTTAATGTTTTTTATAAATCGCTTGCAAATATAAGATTATTATTAGGTCATACATACCACGTGTAATATTAGAACAGGTACCCTTTAGTTTCAAAATACTTATTGTAGAAATAATTTTACTTTACAGGTTATTAATAACGCCACTCCAGCAGAGAGGAGCCCTCTATCTAGTACTGACTGGTTGACCGTCCCTCTGCTTCCCTATGGTTACTTCCTGCCTACGCTATATAATGAGGGACATGCCAAACAGGCCTTTGTGAAGTGGGCTGGACTGGACGAGAGATGGCAGAAGGAAGTGACGGTTCAGGAAGTGAGTCAGGAGAGATGGATGTAGGTGGCGGGGAGTTATGGAAATTGGAATACAGGTAGGACAAACAAAGCTGTAAAAAGAGCGTAAAATCAGATGGGTGTGATAGTGACGGGAGAGGAAATGTAACAGAAAGGAAGAGAGAGGATTTCAACATAATAATAAAACTTGCGCAAGAGGGGGTCTTCATCTGCGACTGGAACTAAATACAGCTAACTAAATCCATAAGTAAAGAAATCGGGGAGGTAAGGAGGCTAAAATACATGAGAGAGATGGATCACACAATTATATGTAAGGATGGAGAACAACAAGGAAAAGCAATTAAAATTAACAAAATAAACGGCAAGAAAGTGCATTGTTCACTGATGAATGACAGAAAATGGGTCAGAGGAGTAATCACAGGGATTCCGGTAAATGTAACAGCAGAGGATATTAAAGGAAATGTAACAAATGCAAAAGTGAGTGAAGCCAGACGTCTTAAAACAAACAGAAATGGGATTAGAAGTGATAGTCTTTCTGTACTAGTCACATTTGATGAGAAAAGACTTCCAGAAAAGATTCTTATTGGATATATGTGTTAGCTGAAGTGAGGCCCTATGTTCCCCCACCTCTTAGATGTTTTAAATGTCAGAGGTTTGGACATGTAGCATCCATGTGCAAGGGAAAGCAAAACATGTGGTAGATGCGGTGGAAAATCACAGTAGGTATGGTAAATGTGCAGAGGGAACGAAGTTAAAGTGCTGTAATTGTGGAGGAGAACATAGCTCAGCTTACTAGGGTTGGCGCAGGTTAGTAAAACAGCCGGAAGAGGTGCAGCGAATCAAGTACTCAGGGAATAAGCAACGAGAAGGCAGCAAGGAAGGTTTCAGGAGACGCCTAGGTGAAAGGCAAAGTGACACTAGAAATCAAGACGTAGTGAAATGTGGAGGATGTAATAGGTTGAAGGAGGAAACTCTGACTGTAAACAAGAAATGATTTTTTGTATTCTTTATGGCAGATGTAGTCAACTGTTCAGCACAGACAAAAAGCCAGAATGAGAGGATAAAGATTATCACAAATCAGCTGGAGAAGTACCTTGATGTGAGAGGGCTGCTGGGAAACAGTTAAAGATATTCTTAATGAAGATAATCAGCCATCTCAGACATGTGTTGGATCATCCTAATGGTGTTAATTCTACTTCAGTGGAATGCAAGAAGCTTAATTTCAAATGGCCTAGAGTTTAAAAAAAAAGTATATTGATAAGTTGGAAGAGAAACCTGATGTTATTTGTATACAGGAGACATGGTTAAAATCACAGTTGGATTTTTAGTATAAAGGGATATATTGCTGTTAGGGAGAGATAGAGAATCTGGCAGTCTGGGGGAGGTGTGGTTGACATTCATACAAAATGGAATGAGTTATAAGGTAATACATATAAGCACAGAGCATGAATCAATTACAGTTAAGGTATGGACTAATAGAGGTAATATTGACATAACTCAATTATTATAATCCGTGTGGGGAAATAAGTCTAGAAATCACTAGAGGAGGTTGTAGGGGTATTAGATGATAATGTGATATTGTGTGGGGATTTCAATTCACATAGTTCACTTTGGGGTAGCAGTAGGACAGATTTAAATGGTTTAGTGGTTGAGGAATTTATAGATAATCACTGTTTGGTATGTATTAATAATGGGGAAGGAACACGATATAATAGTATGCACATACTACAGAGGCAGCACGTTGATTTTAACATACACTGGGCTGTCTCAGTGAAATAGCAGGCTTAAGCACATGGAAGGTGATCAAATACACCACAATAGGGAAGTGATCATTATCCTGTGGTAACGAAAATTGGCATGGAAGGTTATTATGAAAAGACAAAGAAAAATTCCTAGATGGAAATTGGGAGATGCTAACTGGGAAGTTTTCCAAAAGATTAGTGCTAATAGATTTTTGTAAACTTAAGGAGGAGAATCAGATAGATGTAAATATAATTAATAGTAAAATAGTTAAGGAGATTATTCCAGTCTGCTGAGGAAACTATTCCTAAGAGTAATGGACCTAAACGGGACTAAGAGTGTACCCTGGTGGAATGATAACTGTAGTAAAGCCATAAAGAGGCCAGGAATAAAGCATTTTAGAGAGCTCAAGAAACTTCATTCCCTCAGGATGCATTGATCCCAGTATAAAAGGGCCCAGGCATTAGTTAGGAGGACAATAAGAATACAAAAAAGAACCTTTTGGAGGAAATACTGTAACTCTATTGGAAGGGAAGTACAGCTGTCTGATGTGTGGGGCATGATTAAAAAGAATGGGGGGGATTAGAAAAATGATGAAATACCAGTGTTGGATACTGGTAACAAATTTGCCGGTCAATAATTTAGAAAGGCAGAACTTCTTGCACAAACATTTGAAAGGGTTCATAGTTCATGTAATCTCCACAGATGAGGCTAGGGCATTGTAGAAGAAAGAGGAATCATAATGGAGAATCCCACTATAACAGAGAAAAGGGAGATGACAGGAGAGTCGTTAGGATCTACCCGTTTAATATGTTTGAGTTAAGAAGAGCAACTTATGGGTGCCTCGTCAGACCACTCCATGGAAAGATGGTGTGTTGCTATGGAATGCTGGGACACATGCCAGATAGTGCACTGGACAAGGTGTTGGGTTTGTTTAATAAAGTTTGGGATATTGGCCACTTCCGTTAGGATTGGAAAACAAGCAATAATAGTGCCCATTCTAAAAACCTGGAAAAGATCATCAGAACCCTTCCTAGTTATAGACCTATTGCATTAACGTCACACTTATGCAAAATTATGGAAAGAATGGTCACAGATCGTTTAACGTATTATTTAGAGAGTAAAGCTCTGTCTGTATCCATATCAAAGTGGGTTTCGTAGTGGGTCGGAATACAATGGACTCCGTATTGTGCTTAGAATCAGACATCAGGAAAGCACAGACTAACAAAGAAATATTGATAGCTGTGTTCTTTTGATGTTGAAAAAGCATATGATATGCTCTGGAAGGAAGGATTACTTATTAAGTTGAAGTCATTGGGTATTGGAGGTAGAACATATACAATTGGGTTATGAACTTTTTTTTTGACAGGGAAATTCAAGTAAGAGTTGGCTCAGAATACTCCAGTGTATATAAGGTGGGAGAATGGCACTCCGCAAGGTAGTGTGTGTAGCCCACTGCTATTCAACATAATTAAAAAAGACAAACCCCCTCATCCCCGCTAAGGCGTATAGGGGAAATCCTTGTACGCAGATGATGGGGCTCTGTGGGTAGAGAGGCCGTAATGTTTTGCACTGCGCCAGTAAGAAAATGCAAGCTGCAATAGTTGATGTGGAAAAATGGGCAAATAAATGGGGATTCAAATTGTCTGTAGAAAAACAAAGGTGATTTGCTTCTCAAGGAGGCATAAAGTCACGCCGATTTCCATGATGTTGTATGAACAACCACTTGAGCTAGTTAAGACAGTTAGATTTCTTGGGGTTTGGTTTGATGAGAAGCTCACATGGAAAAACTCATTTAGACAAAGTCAAGAACAAATGTAAAAAGGTCATAAATATACTTAAGCTGTCTGTCAGGACAAGAGTGGGAGCAAGTAGAAAAGAGCCCTACAAATATATATACTGGGCATTAATGAGGTCGGTTTTTGACTATGAATGTATAGCGTACATGTCAGCTGCAGAATCAAACCTTAAGAAATTGGATGTAATACAAGCTCAGGCTTTGAGAATTTGTAGTGGATCTTTTTTAAAACTTCTCCTGTATCAGCAATGCAGGTTGAAATGGGAGAAATGCCGTTAGGAATCAGGCGAGTAAAATTAATGATGGCATATTGGGTTAGTATCCAGGGGCAATGTGAGTCGCATCCTGCCAAAAAGTATTTTTTAAAAGCTTGCTGGGAACACAATAAGACTAATTTAATAAGTTTTGGGTGGATTGGTGATGCAAAGGCAGAAGTCATAGGATTAAGACAATTAGATTACAGCTCTACAGTGATACAGTCTTCAAATTCCTCCCTGGTTATTCCCAACACCATATGTAGACCTAGACATACAGCAGGAATTGAAGGATATGTCAAAGAAACTTCCTGAAAGCAGAATAGTACAGAATTATTTTGATTTGCATTTCTGCAGAGATTCCATGTTTATATTCACAGATGGTTCCAAAGATCCTGATACAGGGCGTGCAGGTGTAGCAGTTTACATCCCAGCAAGTGAGTGTTATATATTAAGAAAAAGAATATCGGATAATCTGGCAGTATATACCACAGAATTGATTGCAATATTATTGGCTCTGCAGTGGATAGAAGAGAGGGAAACAAATAATACTGTTATTGCATGCTCTGATAGTTTGTCTGCACTTATGAGTATTAAATCTGGCAAATCATTATTCAGATCCAATATCATCAATGATATATTCCTTATGTTATACAGGATGGAGTTAAAGGGGCTATCCACATGCTTTCTTTGGGTTCCTGCTCATGTCGGTGTGGAGGGAATGAGCAGGTGGATATGCTGGCCAAAGGATCACTCAAAAACTAAACATGTAGACTTAGAAACCCCATTAAATAAAGAAGAAGTTTAAGTCATTATCAGGAGTAGGCACAGTCCGTTTGGCAAGGGTATGGGATAACAGTGAAACTGGAAGGCATTTATATAATGTACAGAGACAGGGTTGGTGCTGGGAGGATGGTGGGGCTGGAAGCGGAGGGGAAGAAAAGTTTAATAACTCGTACGTCTGAGAATAGGTCATACAGGTCTAAAAACCTTTCATTGTATAAAAATAGGTAAGTGCACTCACAACTGGGAAATGTACTTATTCAGTAATCAACCAGAAACAGTTGAACATGGTGTCTTTCTTCTTTTTCTTCAGTGTTAGGAAGTGATATAATAATTACTTTAGGGAGCACCCCATCCTTTCCGGAGTCAACTACGGAAGGCCAAATCATCATGCGGTTTCAAATTGTCAGGTCTCTTGTGGGTAAAAACTGCCAGGTCAGATATATTATTGTTATATAATTAGGTTTCTGACCTTCAGAAAACTGAGAGTGGCACAACACGTTTTCTCTCTATATCGCTAATATAGCAAGGATAATCCAATCCAATCTCTATGTGCGATACGGACGAGTGTCCACATGGTAAGTCGCTTACCGTCCCACCACTTCATTTAGAAAGGTAGTAATACAGAGAGCGAAACAAATTCAGTGGCAACAAGTCTGCATCCTAGCACAGACCTGTGCCCAGATGCTCATCGTTAATGGTTTTAGAGTGAAGTCTCTCGGGAAGTGAGAAATAAATGGCGACGGGTTAGCTGGTTGGATCGGGGTTGGAATAGTGTGGGGGGGGGATATGTGGTCAGTCTGGTGAGGTGTGTTTTTTTTTTGTGGGGTTGGGGTGTGTGTCTTGTTTCTGTTTTGCCTTTTTGAAATAGACTGAGTAGGGGAGGGCGTGTACCTAGATCTATTATGAAGTTATTAAGTTACCTTTGTGGTTAATTATCGTATTTTACAGCTATTTATTTAGTGTCACAGAGTTGTGTATAAAAAACTCTCAGAATGTACAAAGTTGAATTGTATGTCAATGTTATATACTACTTCAAGTAAGATAAGTACCTTTGTAGAAAACGTACCATCAGTTTAATGTCTTTTGGCTACAAATGCCCGCTGCACACCGTTGGCAAATACAGATTATTTAATTAGGTCCATCATACCCTTAATAGAATTAGAACAGGTACCGACTTCTAGCTGTCTGCAGAAATACTTACGTAGAAATATTGTGTAATTTTACCCACAGGTTGTGTACTGTATGTACCCCGAACGTAGCAATCCCCATGGCACAGCAGGTGTGTGTAGCGCCGCGCCTTAGTGCTGACTGTTGACCAGTGCCCTCTGCTTCCTCTATGGTTACTTGTTTGGCTGGCATTCAAGGGGACATGCCAAAAGCGACCTTTGCGAAGACATTTTCCCCCAGCGGGGTTATCACTGTGGCAAAGGCTGCGGCGGAGGCACACTGGGGCTGTGACTGAGGTGTGATAGGAGGAAGTTGCGTGGATTGCAGGAAGGTGACCGGAGATGGTGGATGGGGCGGGGAAGTAGAGTATGAAAATAGTATTGATACATAGTTGAAAAGCGTAAAAGAAAAAAGACTGGGATCCACAACACGGGATCAGATTAGTGCAAGAGAAGAGAGAAGGAGTAATGCAGGTTGGAGACCGAAAGAGGTACAGGTACTGAGAATTTCTTCGGAATCATGTTAAATGCTATGTGTAGAAATTCCAATTAAAGTCACGCTAAAGCTCTGAAAGACGGTTGGCAAGAGCAAGTGAAAATGAGGGGGAAGATGGCAGATTACTGTTGTTGTGTTAATGATAAGAAGCGCAAAAAGCATGCATAGACTAAACTCTTTGCTGGGAATAAAGTATTGTGAAAATGATGGAGGGACGGAAATGATGAAAGGAGTAAACCAGGGATTTCAAGCGGAATGTTTCAGTGAATCTATCCAAAAAAAAAACCAAAACCGGAAACAAATCTATCAGGCAGTAGAGTTGATGTGAAGAGAGACTTAAATATGTCAAAAAATGAGCAAAAGGCACGATAGTCTCATCGAAGATGCATTTTGATGCGGGAAAAATTTCCTGAGAAAATGTAGCTAGGATATTTGAGTTTACGTGGTGCGACCAGTACAATTCCTCCACCTAAAGATGCTTTAAGTGTCAGAAGTTTGGTCGCATTAGCTGCAGTGTGCAATGGCAAAACAACGTATGTGCTGGGGGAAGCCTGCAGTACAGAAGAGGTGTGGCATGCACTGGTGGACCCAAACAATGGTTGTACCGTTGTGGATAAAACCATAGTGCGGTGTTATGATGGAGGATGGTAAGAAGTTAGATAAAGGATGCTGTCGAAAGTGCAAAATATAAGAGAATGCTGAGGGGAGTATCATATGGGAGGAAGCTTTAAAGCGTGTTCAAAAAAAATCATGAGAGGACAAGTGCGGGGAAACGCTTAAGAACTGGTGGAGAAATCTCTACAGTGGATGAACAAGTAAATAGTTAGAAAGAGTCAAGGACAATACATGTGTTGAATTGATAAGATGATCATTTTATTGCATTTATTCATACAAGTCGTAATTGCTCGTCCACAAACAGAAAGCCGAACAGAAGAATCAGGAATAATCCTGAGGCAGCCTGAGGAAATAGTTTGGATGTGGAATGAGTAATCGGTGGGAACAAGTAGAATGAGAAATTAAAGGTTCAGATCTCAAAGACACAAACCAGCATGTGTTGGATCTTAATGGTCTTATTTAGTTCTATCGGATTGCTGAAGTTTTGATAGCAAAATGTCAAGAATATTAAGACATTTATTGCTCAGCTGGTAGTTTTAAAACACCTCAGGTATTTTTGTTTCAGAGAAACTTGGCTCAAACCACACTTTTAAATTTTGATTGTACAAGGATCTTGCGTTAGAAGAGACGGAAGTTGGAACGGTGGTGGAGTAGTACATTCTTAAAAATGATGTACCTATAAATCAAGTGAAATGTTGAATGAGGGATGTTGAATCAGTGATAGAAGAGGTTTGTTAGTATCACAAAATTAGAATCAGCTCTCGCTCTTGTTATTCCTAACCGTTCCCTGTAAAAGATTAAATAGTGAACCTACTGACAAATAAGGGGAGAAGGTAGCCATAGTGAGGTTTGGTGTGGGTTTTAATGCACCCAATACATTATTGGGTAGTATGCACACTGATCATAATGGACGAGCAGTGGAAGAACTCTATAGAAATGAAAAAGATCTAGTGTGCATTAATGATGGGAGTTATACTAGGATGGATATATCGCTAAAGTAGATATTCAGGTATTGTAGCTAATTCTATCTATTTGCCTCGCTTATGCCGACTGTATGTGAGCATCAAAGAGCAGTGCTTGTGTCTGAGTATCTTATTGGTTTATAGAGAGTAATTAATAGGAAGTGATCCATTTCTCGCGTTTAATGCTCCTGATTAAACTAGCAAGTTAACTTATCTCAAACAGATCCATAGACAGGGTGTTATCAGCGATGTATTATGGCGCGCTCTGATCGACAGTCGCCGGTTGCTCATTCGCCTTGTTGTTGTTGGCTGTTCTGTCTGTGAATACAGTATGAATGAGTTACACGTGCTCGTGTCGGGCCTCTTTTATTGTATGCTTATCCAGACGGGCATGACACATAACATGGTGTCAGAAAGATGCCCTATAGCCGGTTTTTCTTAAGTTCGCGTTGTGCCTGATTCCCACCTGAATGAGATTTTTTTTGTTATCGAATTATGGAAGCTGATCAGCTCGGCCCGCGCCTTCGCCCGTCTAGCACGTACGGCTCACAGACTACTATTACCGATGACATGAACGAGACTGGCGTGCTAACTGGGACTTAGTCTCAGAGCCGAGTTTGAAATTATGCGCTGGTCACTGGCCTAGCTAGAAAGACCATGGAAGTCAAGCTGCTACATTGAAAGTGGAACTGGTTATCTGATGCATACATGTTTATCGGCACAATTTGAATACATCACAGAGGACAACATAGAGACATTACAACTACTAGATGCTTGGAATCATACTTCCAACCTGCCAAAAGTCATTTATGAAAGGTACGTGTTCACTGTTAAACAGGAGGACAGGGAATCCAGAGAACAAGTTGTGACAATGAGAGAAGGATGAAACAGCAACGACTTGTTATTATGGTGGATTAAAAGATAATTCCGTTGACACCACAATTGTACTGTGCATCTTCAAATGAACGGATCACACAGACGCAGGTTGTTAAGGTGAAAAAAAATTAACCTCTGCTCACAGCCAATGAGATTGTGTCGCACCGCCTGAACAGCACAGCTATATGCACATGAGAGCGATTGGACGCCGCAGTGCCATGCCTACGGCCGAAACGACGTTCACACTGTTTGCTGAGAAAACCATTCAGGCCTAACAACGACTCTTTAGACCACAAGTAAGGGTTCTATGCCGCATACTAGTGAGTAAGATCTTCAAGGTGCCGAGCATCACTGTCCCCATATGGTCTAACTGTAGACTCTGTGGAAACTACAATCACTTTGCTAAAGTATGCCTAAAAAGCAAAAGCAGATCCACATTTAGGGCGGATGCTGGTTCCCCTGTGTTAAACATTCTAATGAGCCTGCTTGGGGACGTGATGAGGTACATTTCCACGTGTTGGCTGATCATTAAGCAACGTTCACATGAAAGCAAAGACTGGTTTTGGTTTTCCCATGCAATTTCTGGCGGTCACTGGCGTTGTCCAGTTCGATTCAGGAGCAACATTCAATGTATGAGGCTACAGGACAAGTAAAGTGGGCACCACAACACACCACCTTCACTCCGCCCTAGTACGTCAAACTACGGCCTGTAACTCATCAGTCATGGACTCCATGGGCGTTTTTTTTATACAGAAAGTGTGTCAAGGAGAGAAAATATCAGTCTATCATTTGAGATAGTCGACTCAAAGTCAAATCCCACTCTCTCGGGCTCAACTTTTGAACAGCTAGGCTTGATGCAGTTCACAATCCATATGATGTTGCTCAAATTTGATATTAACGTCTGAGCTCTGACTAAGAACAGTTAATTGACAAATACTGATTGTTCAACTTGCCTGTGGAATCACTGCCTGGTGAGTTCCATTTTGAGCTGGATCCCAGTGTTTACCCATGATACCTTGTGCCCCACAGTAATAGTTTCCAATGTGCTATCGAAAGCAGCAATTAAGCCAACCTGGATGCATATCAGGCTTTTTGAGGCCTATTACAGATGTTACAGAGCCCAACAGATTGGATCAGCAACATGGTGATAGTAAACCAACCAGACCAAGCTGAGAAATTTGCTTGGAGCGCAATTTCCTGAACAAAAGCTCTGAAACGCTCTCATTATAGCATGCCAACCCTGGAGGATGTGTTAACAAAAATTGCCTAAAGAAGCAATGAGTGTCACGTTGGTTGATGCAGAGCATTGCAATTCTTACAGTGCAATCTTGACCAAGAGAAGGCATCTGTCATGAACACATTCTGGACCCCATGGGGCGGGGAAAGGTGGCTAAAGCTACCATTTGGTGTCTCAGTGGCGACCTAGGGTTCTATCAACCGGAAACACGCATGAACTGGTTACTTGCATCTAAAGGGCATTGAGCCCATCGCAGATGATATTCTTGTCGTTAGTTGAGGTGACACGGACCAGCAAGCTGAAAATGATCATGATCACAAGCTTCAGGCCCGGTTGGAGCGTTGCAGAGAGGTCAAGCTACGACTTAGCCTAAAAAAGTTGCAATTTAAAGTTAACAAAGTGAAGTTCCATGGTCATATCCTTTCATCCACAGGCTTGAAGCCTGATCCAGAAAAGGTGAGGGCCATCATGGACATACCCAACCTACAGATGCTAAAGGGTGCAAGCGTCTCATCGGCTTTGCTAATTATTTAGCCAAATTCATGCCCCACTTGTCTACTGTTTGTGAGCCACTGCGGTGCTTGCTCGACAAAGACACCCCGTGGCACTGGCTACCCAAACATGAAGATGCAGTTTGCAAGCTAAAATCCATGGCCACATCAATGCCTGTGCTACGCTAATGCGATGTTGCCAAGCCTGTCACACAATTACAAAGTGATTCCAGCTAAAGCGTCTTTGGGTGCCGCCTTTATGGAAGAAGGACAGCCTGTTGCCTTTGCTTCAAGAGCACTGATTTCCCCAATCGAAAAAAAAAAAATTATGCACAAATCAAAAAAAGAGTGTCTCAGTATTGTCTTCAATTGTCAAAGATTTCACCATTACCTGTCTGGGATGAGAGTTGGTCACAGCAGAGACTGACCACAAACCCTTGATCACTAAATTCAGCAAACCACTTCAGTGGCACCAGAGCGCTTCATACGTCGCGATATCGCCCAGCTCAAAGTTGTTCACAAGCCAGGCCTAAATGTTCATCAGTGACATGTTGTTGAGCAGGGCAGCTGCTGACTGTACAGACGCGGGGAGCCATTTACAGAGGCACATGCCATATGTCATCTGCAGAAGAGCAGGAAAAGGTACAATTTATCAACCAAACAGAATACCACAAAGATATGGCCAGACCTTGATTTGCAGGAACAATCAGGAGCATACTATGAAAGGGATGAAGCATTACAGGCTATAAATCCACTGCTCCTGGCAGGCTGGCCTGATGAGAAAGAAGACAGCACATCATCCGAGAATACTGGCCTTATAGAGATGAGATTAGTGCGCAAGATGGTATTTTGTACCGTGGTCAGAAAGTCATTATCCCCAAATCACTAAGTCCAGAGATGCTCAAACGCATACATTCAAGCCATATAGGAGGTGACGCATGTTATCGTCAGGATCGTGACACACTGTATTGGCCCAGTATGCAAGCAGAAATCAAAGACTTTGTGAGTAACTGTTCGACTTGCAATGAATTTGCGCACAACCAACAGAAGAAAACCATGCTATCTCATGACATCCCCAGCAGGCCATGGCAGATTGTCAGCATGGACTTATTCAGTCACCGGCAAAAGGACTATCTTATAATTGGTGACCATTTCTCAGACTTTTGGGAGATTGAACTGCTTCCTGATCTATCTGCAGAGACAGTCATCAAGCGCTGCAAGGCTCAGTTTGCTCGACATGGCCAGCCAGATAGAGTTATCACAGATAATGGCCCTCAGTTTGGTGCTTTGTTTAAGTGCTTCGCCTCCAGCTGGGAATTTGAGCATGTCACTTCTTCACCAAGACATCCTAAATCAAATGGAAAGGCTGAGTCAGCCGTCAAGATTGCAAAAAACCTTCTGCGCAAAGCCATGCATGACAGAACTGACCCTTGGAAAGCAATACTTCATTGGAGAAACACCCCAACTGAAAATATGGACAGTAGCCCTGCACAAAGGTTGATGTCGCGGAGACTGAAAACATCTCTTTCGGTAACAAACAAACTTCTGGAGCCATCTGTGGTTACTGGAGTTGTTGAGAAGCTTTAACACCGAAAGCAGCAGGCAAAATCCTATTATGACAGGTCAGCTCGTGATCTGCCAGAACTGAACATAGGTGAGACTATCTGTATGAAGCCCCTTCCAAAGGAAAACCCTGCACTCTGGAAGGTCAGCACCTGTCTTCAGAAAGTAGCACCACGATCTTATCTTGTTAATGTGGATGGATCCATATATAGACGAAACAGAGTGCACTTAAGAGTGGCAGAGTCAACCGCCACACAAGCATTGGACACAAGTGAACCCGAGATACCTCTTATGCCGGAGAGGAGTGTTACAGGAGCCCTTGCTGATTTGCCTCTTGTGAAGCCCCTGCCACAGGCTTCACCTGATCTTGTCAAACCCTCACCATCAGATGGACACATGTATACTAGGGCTGGCCGATTGTCCAAGCCACCTAAAAGGCTGGATTTGTAATATGTTAGAAAGGTTACCATGGAAGTTTACTTAAAGCAAAGTATGGCGCTCAGTTAAAAGAAAAAAGAAAAATAATATAATAATAATACCATCTGTCAATATTCTAGTATTCTGTTTTTATTTAGTGTGTGACTTTTGTTCAGACTACTTGTAAAGGGGGATGTTACAGGATGTATTGAAGATAAATGATCAACAGCTTCCATTGCTCATGCCTGTTGTTGTTGGCCGTCTGTTGTGAATAATAGTGACTGAGTTACACTCCTCGTAATTGCCTTTATTTTATGCTTATCCAGACACATAAACAAAGGGTTCCTAGATGGAAGATTAAGCCGCAGATTGAATGCATTTCAGTGTGAATGTGAAAACCAAGATTACAAAGATTAAACAGTAATATGATATGTAGAGAATAGATAATAAAATTAGTGCAATTCTTTGTGGGTTGCAGAGATGTAATAGGTAAAAGTATAGGTAGACAGAAAAAGAAAATGTACCATTGGTGGAATGATTAGTGTACTAAAGGTAGTTAAAATAAGAAATAGGTTTTTAAGGAGAGTTAAAAAGTCATATTCCTTTTGATGAATTTTATGCATATAAGAGAGCACCGGCAGTGGTAAGGAGACATTATACGTGTAGCCTAAAATAGATCATTGGAGAGAATATTGGGATAGAATTGGTGGAAAATGTAGGCCATAGCGATGTATGGGGAATGATTAGAAAAAATGGAGGGATACATCATTTTAACAGTGATACTCAGTTTTAAAATGGAAATTAAAATCATGCACTGAAGGGGGTACGGACATACTTCTCCAGGGGAAAGGTGAGAAGTGTTTTATGAGATGATCAAGCATCTGTCAGATAAAGCCTTAGAGGTAATCTTAAAACGTTACAATGAAGTATGGAAATCAGGGAACTCCCATATTCATGGAACAAGGCATTATATTCCCTATTGCAAAACCTGGAAAAGGACACATCAAATTTACGATGAACTATAGGACCTATTGCTTTAAAACATCAAACATATGCAAAGCAGTGGAAAGAATGAGTTTTGCCACGAGTATTATTTTATATTGGAAAACAAAAAATTTGTTATATCCCATAGCAGAGTGGATTCAGAAAGGGAAGTAGTGGGAAAAAAAACTTTATTTTTATTTTTATTTTTTTGACTTTAGCGTTTCCCTTGATAATCAATCCCTCCACAAACTCCATCCCAGTAGGTGGCGTAATATGTACCAACATGCTTGGTTTGCCGTGCCCGCCATAAAACATCAAAAGAAGAAGAAGAAGAAGGCCTTTGCGAACTATTGTTTTGTTGTAGCAGACCTATGCTTGAGCATGTTTCCCTTGTTTTTCATGTTTTCTACAATTTTGGTTTAATTGCCATTGTCACTGCCTTGTTTATTGTGTACTTTGTACTGCTCTCTTAGATTTGACACTTGGACTGTTGCCTTGTGTTTTTTGGATGTTTTGCGGCTTGCCCTGAATATTTCCTGTTTCTGGAATTATGGCTTTTGCTCTTGCCCTTGGATATTATACTGTTTGCGGGTATTTGGACCCTGCCCGCTTTATACCACAAACTATTTTAATAAAAAACTAGAATTGTAATGCTAAAGCATAACTGATTCAAGTTACCTCTGTGAATTTATGTGCTCAACACTACATTTATATGTTGAGCTGCTGATGTTTTAACTCCATTTTTATCCAACACAGGTTCTCTTCAAGTTATTCAACAGTAATAAGGGACAAATTAATGGTGATAACTGATGTTTAGTTAACTTTATGTAGACTTGTTTATTTACCATACTTAAATTTAGCCTCAAGCAGTGATGGAAAACAGTGACTTCTACTACAATATCGCACCCATACATACCTCTGATTTATAGTTTGTATTATTAGTTGTGCTCCTCTGCAATTTCTTAATGAAATAATTTGCCTGTCAGATTTTAATTTTACATTTAGTCAGGCGTCTTTAAAAATGATATGTTTTATGTAACTCCACCTTTGTGAGGTGTAGGCTATGTGTGCTTACTGGAGTTCCTCTGTTAGCTATATGTAATCAAACCGGTTTTTAACAGCAAAATCACAAATATATTATACCGGCCGCTCAGCGGTGGTACAACAGCCGTGGGCGACGGGATGTCTCGGTGTTCCCTTCTTCAGGGAACGAGGGTTACCAAATGTAACCAGGATGTGACCTTTCAGTCGGTCACTCTCGCCCGTCATGTCGGATGACAGCACGAATTGGGATTCCTACCCAAAGCGACATTGGATTGCTGCCCCTTCCAGTGCCCCGTGTGAGCCACCTGTGCCCCTTTTTTGGTGGTAGGCAAGGGCTCGCACAAGAAGTTTCCATTTACCATTGTCGAAGCACTACCCACTCAGTGAGATTGGAAACTTAAGACTGGTTTTGTGGTCCAGAGTCACATTTGTGTCACAAAGTGATCTTCAATCCTGTCTGAAAACAAGATAAAAAGTGGTAGGTAACAGTCTCAGTTATGCATAGTTGCCTACTGTTATCACTCTGGTCTGGTAATTATAAATAAATGGTCTGTGTGTGATCAGTCTTAGTGTTTTAAGCTTAATAGTGACAGCATGCTTAAAAATAGATATATATAATATTTCAGGTACTTGAACTTGGATTGCTGGGCAGCGTGGATGTACATTTTTTACATTGTTTTTTTTTTTTTAGTATATTTTTTAAATGTTTTGCACATCTGTAAATAGGAGTTGTATTTCATTTGTCTTTTGTTTGTTTGGTTTCTGAATTTTATATTATGTATGTTTGCTTGTAACAGTTTCATTTGGTTTATTTTTATTTTATTTATTTGTTATTTATTGTATTGTGACTATTTATTTGTTGCTTTTTTTTTGCCGTATTCTAGTGTTTATGGTTTTATCTTTTTCCCATTGTTTTTATTTTTTACTGTTACCTGGCTGAAGATATTTTTCCCCTCTGCATCAAATAAAACACTATACTGCATTCGCATTGTTTTGTTCTTTTATTATACCTTGCGCAATTATACATATTATGTAGGGTAATTTCTGGTTTAGTTTTTGGCATAATGTTGGTCCAGTTATGGCTTTCTTCTGGAGCTTCTGGATAAGTTGTGGCAGAGCTCTGGGGTAAAGCCCACATAGCAAACAGACTTAGCCCAAATCTGGCCTCAAAGCTGGCACTGCTGGCCTCCTGTCAGCATGGCATGTACCCTTTCCGCCAGAGCTGGGCCATGTGTGACAATGATGGTACGGCGTGGATCACGGCAAACAATATGAGAGCCGATTGTTGGTGGGAGGAGTGTGGCCCAGATCAATCCAGTGATTATGTGGCCCAAATCAGGCTATGATCTGGCAGCATATTATGTGACCCATGATAAACAAGATAAATACAGTATTGCATGATAATGGTTAATTGATCACATAATTTTTTAATGAAGTGTAGTATTGTTTAAATATAGTCTTTGAAATGGCAAGTCAAAACAGAATGAAACATTATCATTTCAAAATTAAGCAATCAGTAAATCAGTCAACTGCATTAAACTGCACTAAATTTATAATTTATTAAATTTTATACTATATTCTTGTGATGGATTTAGGTTTATATTGGAGAGAGGTAGCTCCGGCTACAATGTTCTTCCACCAGACGTGAGCCCCAAAAGTTACTGACTGCAGCTTTAAATAAAATGATCATGAAAGTATTTAATTTTTATTTAAATCCTCTGTATCCATGTGATGCTTGGTGTGAGGAACAGATCCAAATTCGAACCATTCATCGGCGATATGTATCTCCTTCCTCTAGCTATAGTTACAATTAAAAAAAATTGCCTTTACGAAGTTTTACAACAAGTTCTACGGCAGCAATATGAAATGCTCATTGGCTTTCGCCAGTTTCGTCATAGATTGCGACATGCCGTGTTTCTGGTGATGCGTGTTTTGAATGAGAAACTCGCACCTTGACAGAGTAGATCAGGATAGTATTTTCAGCGTTTAACAACTTAAATTATGCCCTGCTCCTCACACTACTATTATATTCTGCCAGAAAGGACTACAACTGCAATGCATCATCATTTGGACTACTGTGGTACTGCTCTTTGACACATCTGCAAATAAATTCTTAATGATTAAGTTACATCTTATCTGTTACGTTTCTCTTATAGACTGTATACTTTTCTACACTTACTCTTTATTGGTTAATTTGTTCAGCTAAGGGTGATTAACTGGCTGAGATTCGGGCTGGTTATGGCCCATGTGTGGCCCTTGTGTTTAATCCAGTTCTGGGCCACTTCAGGGCCGTCATTCTTTGCTGCACTTGGGCCAAGGGAAAAGTGATTGTGTGGCCCTGATCTGGGCCAGAAAACATTTGCTATGTGGGAGGTTGTGGCAGTTTAGCTTTTTTCCGGCTGACCATCTGGGGCTTCCGGCACTGTTGTGGGCCAGTTATGGCTGATTTTTTGTGGAGACTGTAGAGTTTTGGGTGAGTTTTGGTCTGCTTCAGGCACAGTTTTGGGTATTCTTAAGGCAAGCAGCTTAAGGGCCATTCGAGGGGAGTGGGCCATGGTGGTATGTGAGCCATAACAACAGCCTAAATTCAACCAGATAAGGCCCATGATCAATTTGCTATCTGGAGTCTGTCTTAGTGAGTGCAGCCTCAGCCTGGACATGGCCCAGGCAAACCCATCTGAAGCATGCAGGGATGCCCTGCACTAGCCACAAAAGCAGCGTGTGCATTTGTAACAACATGAGGATATTTGCTCTAGCCTCAGGGGAGAAGGTGCTGAAGAGGAGTGTACTCCTGCTGCCAGGAGTCTTCCTGAATAGCAGGCTTTGAGCTTCTTGCTTCAGAGTCCAGCAAGCAGATGATTCTTTGCACTGAAGGAGAAAAGTTCTGATGAAATGGCACCTGGAGCTGACTTACATAGCATTCAGCTTCACCCCTTTTGGTGGGTTGAAGCACCATTGGTTTGTGCTGCAGCACGAACATGAACAAATCAGGGGTCAGTATTCAGTAAGTGTGAAAGATATTATAAACTGTAAAGGCAAATCCCTTTTCTGGAAAGGGGGCAGGGAGCAGCAGCTAATTTGCATTTAACCTGTTAAGACGCAAAGATTTGCCGATCACCAGATTATTATTGTTTCACTGTCAAACATCACAATTACTTGAACAGGGCCCCATCCCAATTCTATTTTAAACCCCTTTACCTACCCCTATCCCTAGGGGTAGGGGCGAAAATATCCCCTAGGAATTGGGACACCACTTCTACACCATTACACATCATCATATGTTGTCTAGCTCCAACAATACACACCTTTACTGATGTGCTGGACTGGTGTGCATTAGAGCCTAACCCTTCTATATTAATGTGCTGCTTACTGACACACACACACATTTCAGAGATCTCGCAGCTCTCACATCCAGGAGCAAAGAAACTTGTCAACGTAGCCCCATGAGTTTTATTAAAAAGCATAAAAAAATAACAAAAAAAAGATCTGCAAAGTTACAAAGCTCAAAGTTAAATTCAAAAGGAGATATTTTATTAACAGAAATCACTTTTCAAAAATGGCAACAAATGACTACAACGCATATTTTCCGGGATTTGAACACAATAGGACCCTTTTAATAAACAGTTTTAAACACTGAATCGCTACATTATATTTTCCAGCAATGCGAGGATAAAATTGCTGTTTTTGAAACACACTCACTGTAAAGACAGAGGCACATACGCGCATAAATGTAACTTTCAACTCTCTGCCAATAATGCTTACATTTATGGTTCTTTTTGTTTGCTTATTAATATTATCTCAGCCATGTACCCACTGTAGCCGGTATGCTGAGATAATTCATAAACCCTTCGTTTGAAGTGTGGTCCCGAAAAATCTTTGTTTGAAGGGCTGTCTGGACTTTCCCCTACCCCCTTCAATCAAAAGAGAATCAAGACACCCATACCCCTTCACGTGAGCACGCAAAATGGAGGGGTAGGGGAAAGGGCTAAGGGTAGAAATGGGATGTGGGCCCTGGACAAAACTGTGCATCATTACAACAACTAAAAGACTCTAGCTTCGATATTTGACCACTGTTTTGATAAAACTTTTTTGCAGTGACAGTAATTAATTATGTCAAGAGTGGTGTGGCGTGAGGGACTGATTGACCACAAGTCAAACAAACAATTTGAAATCCTTTATATGTTGACTACGCCACCTAGGGCCTATTACCTCAGGAACTTATCAGATGAAATTATCTCTAAAGGTCACACAGGTTCGTTATCGGACAAGGAAATGGTCAGAGACGTGAGTTTTCCATAAAAAAAATAAAAAAAAAAAACTTTTATTTGTCAAATAAAATCAGAAAACACTCAAGTAAAACACCCATTCCCTCAATAAAAGCATCCTACTCCACACACTTATACTACTGCAAATTTTACACAAAAGCTTATATCAAGAGAATGAATAGATAAAAGAAAGAAAAAAAACAGAAAGATAAATATGAATACAGATGAAACCAAAACAATAAAAAAAGAACAAAAAAAAAATAATTAAGTAAAATGCAGATTATACCACAACGATGCAGGGCTGAGGGACAGCTACTTCAGGCAACCCTGCCAAAAAAAAAAAATCAAACCACAAAAAGACTAAATCCCACATCCAATACTCTCAGGTGACAGGACACTCCCACTACCACAGCACCAGGACACCTGCGCTAGGGGCATCAGCTCCTGCAAACACAAAACAAAATAGATACAAGAACAATAAGAAAACAGATGCATATAATTCAAGACTAGTTAATACCAAGTGGTCCTACAATTAAACAAACACAAAAAAAAGAGTGAGGACAAAAAATAAAATAAAATAAAAAACAATCCAGCACAAATAACTCAAACTCGTACAAAATTAACAAAAACAAGAAGACACACCAAACAAGTTGTACAAAATGAATCACATAAACAAACAGTTACAGATGACAATAAACCAGCATTTAATTTCAGGATGATTAAATCAAACCAGATGCCTGAGCAATGAAAGTAGTTGAAAAAAGTTCATGAAAAAAAAAAAAACTAAACACGTTGGCAATGAGACAGTGGGACGAAACAATAGTTTAGGCTTAGCGGGATAAGCCAAACACGGTGGTTATAGAAGCAATAGGACAAAACAGTCACTCAAGATTATCAGAAGCAGCCAAGCACATTAAAGATGAAAGCAGTAGAGCGAAACAACAGTGCTTCCCAGATTACTGTGGACACCGCCGGTCACATTAGATATGTAATATACACGGTATGCTCCACTGGACCAAAGGAGACAATTGAATGTTATTTCACATGAAGATGTATTTACCTCATAACAGGACAAAAAAGGAGGTACCCATACCCAGCCCTGAGAGAGATAATATCCTCACGTAACAAATGCACTGGTGCGCCAACATCCCCAAATGCCACAGACTCTGCAATCATACACCTCATAAGTACACATTCGCTGCCAAACACACTATAATCAATGGTAAACACTCATCAGAACGAGCAACCCTGCCAACCTCAACTTAACCAAACTTATTAGCTAGAATGGTTAGCACGCTACCTTCTAATCTGTGCTAATATAAACACAGATAACAGTTACAACTTTCACACAAAAAAACATCTCGGTTAGGTATGGTAACCCTCGTTCCCTGAAGGAGGGAACAACGTCACGTTGAAGACCGACGAATTGGGATATCGCTTCGATAGACCAATCTACTTTAAGTGTAAACTAAAAGAGCCAATGCACATTGGCATGCAATTATTGCATCCAGCTGCTGCTGATCAAAGTGTGAGTATAAGAAGGCAGCAGGTGCAATGCATAGCAGGTTTTTGCTGAGGAGCTGAGCCAGCGACCCAGCCGCTCAGCAGCTGTACAGCAACCATGGCAACGGGACGTGATGTCTCCATTCCCTCCTTCAGGGAACGAGGGTTACATACATAATCGAGACATTCCCTTTCAGTTGGTCACTCTCGACGTCACTTTGGTGAACAATGAATTGGGATCCCTACCAAAGCACCATGCTGCCCCTTCCAGTGCCCTGTGCAAGCCGCCTACACCCCTATTAGGTGTAGGCCATGGCTCGGAACAAGTAGTTCCACTCACCATTGTCAAAGCTCTACGTCACTAGCTGAGATTGGATAACAATAGGAAAATGTACCCGTTACTCAACAGGGTCTACAGTACAGACACGCTGGAGCAGGTTTAGTTAGCCAACACTAACCGGGCCTCTCGGGAGGATACCGACTCTACATGAAGGCTATAGAATCTAGCGAATGTGTTAGGGGTCGCTGGGCCCGCAGCTCTACAACTAACTGTCAGCGAGGCGCCACGAGCCAGCGCCCAGGAGGATGCAACACTTCTAGTTGAGTGGGCTCGCAACCTGAACGGGGAGGGCACACCCTGTGCCTGATAAGCCAGGGTTATGGCATCCACAATCCAGTGGGCCATCCTCTGCTTAGAGACACCATTTCCCTTCTGCCGGCCTCCGTAACAGACAAAGAGCTGGTCTAAGGTCCTGAAGCTTTGTGTCCAGTCTACGTAGCATCTTAATGCTCGGACTCGACAGAGCAAAGCCAGAGCTGGGTCAGCCAGCCCAAACTCTAGGCACGAATTGTTGACCGAAAATGCGTACAGGTCCCCTACTCTTTTTTATGGAGGCCAGTACAAGCAGGATCAGAGTTTTCAATGAAAGAAACTTTAGCTCAACTGAATGCAAAGGCTCGAATGGGCCCTACTGTAGTAATTTCAGTACCAGAGTCAAGTCCCAAGAGGGTATCAAGGTGGGCCGGGAATGATTTAACCTCCTGGCCCCTCTAAGGAACCTGATGAGGAGGTCATGCTTACCTAAAGACTTCCCATTCACAGGGTCATGTTATGCAGCAATAGCGGCAACCTGGACTTTGAGGGTGTCCCATCCAGGCACCAGACATGGCGTTTCCAAATGTCTGGAGGTGGCAGGCGAGTTGCGACATGTGATGGGAGTGCAGAACACCCTCACTGTTGACCTACTCAATTCCCGCTGTGTAGTCCGTTCAAAGGCCCAACAGGCTGAGATGCCGGAGCACCAAGTCCCTGTGCTCGCACAACTGATCCTGAGACTGCGGCGCTATGGCTGGCGGGCTGGTGGAGGCAGCAGCTGCCCGCCGGGGCAGGATGTGTCAGATCGCCTCAGTCTGCTTCTGGGCAGCCGAGAACTGCTGGGCAAAGCTCTCAACCGCGTCACCAAACGACAGGGGGTAGTGCAGCCTGAAGTGCGCAAACCACTCAACACTGGAACGACCGCCACTAAAGCACCGTCTCGCCAACACAGGAAGCTTCCAAGAGCGTGCTGAACTCGTAGTTCACAGCAGACACAGTTGAGGTGAGCAGAACGATACTGTCGCTTGGCCCAGAAGTGAAATGCTTGTATGCATTGCACCTGCTGCCTTCTTATACTCACGCTGTGATCAGCGGCATCTGGATGCAATAACTGCATGCCAAATGTGAATTGGCTCGTTTAGTTTACACTCGAAGTAGATTGGTCTATCAAAGCGATATCCGAATTCATCGGTCACCGATGTGACGTCGAGAAAGGGAACAAGAAAATATTTCTTACACATACCTTTTCCTGCAACTTCAAGTACAAACACATAAACCAAAGGGGTGGGTGTTACAACCACTCAAGTCCTGCAACACGCACAGATCTATAAAAAATCTTCCGCTTCCTCATAGGTTCACCTAACACTCGTATCCAATGAGTAACTACTATGCCACACTACTCCAAGATCATTGGAGTTCAGCTGACAGACCTGAGCTCCCACTGGAAAAAACAGTGTTTCTGAATGCTTGATTAAGTGTTGTCTTTTGTTTTGTTTGATACGACTGGTAGGCTAAAACTGAATTGCCCTACGGGGATAAATAAAAAGTTGTTTGAAATCTTGAATCTTGAAACACCTCATGCTATAAGTGCAAAATAATAAATCTCCATGAGTGCTATTTCAAAAAGAAAATCATCACGCATTCACATTCAGTCACGTTTCTATAGCTTCACAGAACAGCGTCAATAAGGGCTTATAATCCAAAGACGCACATACATTGAGAAATATTGATATATTTAAAAGTTTACTTCATATTTCTTCAGACAGAATAATAATTTCTATTAATTTCATTTTGATTTATAACACTGATTTAGGCAATTTCATTAGCACTTCTCAGCACTGTCTCTATGTGTTATACTCTTCTGTGGTCATAGTATGAGTCATTTGCTGTTGAAATGTCAGTCATATTGTGCAGCACATCCTGCCCTGTCACATCCTGTGACACATTTCCATGGTCTTCCACATTCTATTCTGACAAAAAAATAAATAAAATGCAGATAAACACTTTTACCACACAAAACATAAAGATGATAAACAAATGATTACGATAGAATGTGGTTTGTATGTGATTTTCTTGAAATTTGGGGTATTTTCATAACAATAAAGAATGTGTTTGTTTGAAATGCTAATTCGTACTTCGATATAAAAGGCTATAAATAGCATATTTTAACAACAGTACATGACCAAATTCCACATGCAATAAAAGGAAGTTTATTACAAACACTTGTTTAAAGTTTAAAGAGAGTTTGAGTAAAAGTGCAGTAAAAATCTCATAAATTGTCTTATGTTTATCAATGCTAATGTTAGCTATAATGCATCTGCAGAACAGGTGCAATTCTTTTTCATAATGTATTTTGTCATAATAACTCACATAAGGTAACCCTTGTAATGCCAGAATAAAGGTTAATAATGGCTGAATAAAAACAAAAGAATAATGATAAAGGAATAATGAAAATTATGTCTAATACCTGGCGGAGTTGTGAAATGTTTGTTGAGTGAGAACAATAGAATCATAAATGGGGCAGTTCGCTGCACCAGACATTTGCCATGCAGGAGGGCTTACAGGGGGCCATAAAATCAATTTTAGTAGCCTTTTATCAGCCTTCTCTAAAACACACAAACATGGTCTTAGAAAATGTTTCATAAAATTCACAGTTTCCCCTTTAGGAACTCGAGCTGTGTCGAACACTTTGGGAGTACCTTCAGCGTGACCACGCTCTGAATTGTGTGTGTAATCAGACCAATGGATGGATGCAACGTCACGGACGGGCTATAAAAGCATGTGCGGTGGAGATAGCGGCAGCTTCTGTCATTCAGCGAAGCGCTCTTTGTGTGTATGTCTAATTTACCGTTGTCTGTCACTAACCAAAAAGCTAAAATGCCAAAGTCTGAAAAGCCCCTGCTGGGGAAGAGCGGTGTACACCTCATTACATGGTGCCTGTCTCTTTTCAGTGCCCTCAGGAGGTCGAGCTGTTTACCCTGCCACCGCCAGTGCTTCAGTGCACAGCGGCCTCTAGCGAGTGTCTGCCAGAAAACATAGCGGATCTGGGAAGCTCGCTACCTCTGAGGAGGTCTCCCATTACACCGGAGGTCAGTCTCGAGAGACTGATTCCATTAGTAGATTTTCTGGCAGCGTGAAAGCTTCTGCCAAATATCTCATGATGGGTCCCTGCACACTATAGAAAGAGGTTACAGAATTCAGTTTGGTTCTCCTCCACTCATTTCAATGGATCGTTTCCACTGTGGTGGGTCCCGAGCAGGCTCTGGTAAATAAATGGTAAATAATTAAAACAAGAAATAAATGCTCTTTTGAGGAAGTAGGCCATCGAGATGGTCCCTCCTCTTGAAAGAGAATTTGTGTTCTACAGCCAGTACTTCATTGTTCTGAAGAAGGATAGGGGGTTGCGCCCGATTTTAGATCTGCATCAGATGAACTGTTCAGTCATGCGACTGAAGGTTCAAGATACTTAGATCAGAGGACTGGTTTGTCACGATAGATCTAAAACGTGTATTTCCATGTCTCCATTCTTCCTCAACACAGGGAGTTCCTGAGGTTTCCTTTCGAGGGCGATCGGTTTCTTCCATTCAGCTTTGCACTCTCACCCCGAACTTTCACAAAGTGTGTGGATGCTGCTCTGGCTCCACTGTGACTCCAGGGCATCCACATACTAAATTATATCAACGATTGGTTGGATCTAACTCAATCATAGCAGATGGTGGTTTGACATCGAGATGTCGTTCTCACCCATATGAAAGACTTGGGTTAAAGTCTAAACACAAAGAAAAGTGTGCTTTCTCCATCACAGAGGATCACTTATCTGGGCGTGGTGTGGGATTCGACCACAATGCAGGCATAGCTGTCTCCTGCTTGGATTGAGTCGATACTCACTGCAGTCACAGGAGTCAAAGACAGCTGGTCATTCATTGTCAAGCAGTCTCAAAAATTGCTGGGTCTGATGGCAGCTGCATCCAACATGATACCTGATAACAGCACTGGCTACCAGTTAAATTTAGAATAGAGTTAAAAAATTGTGTCTGCGTTTACAAATGTGTACATGGCTTAGGTCCAGGCTACCTTTCTGTTTTGGTACTCATAACCAGGTCTCTTAGGTCTGGGGATCTTGGATTACTCTCTGTGTGTAGGACTATGCTAAAACATAGTTGGGGCAGAGCCTTTGCAAAGGTTGGCCCCAAACTATGGAACAGCTTACCAGTGTCAATTCGAATAGTATCATCTCTTTCTATGTTTAAATCAAAGCTTAATTATTTTTTTTATCTATGGCATTTAACAACAAATTATTATTATTATTTTTTTTTTGTATATATTTTTTTGGATTTCAAGGACAAATGCTATTGCTTGTACAGATTGTATTTTTTACATTTTCAATCCTTCCAAAAGATGATGAAAATAATAATAATGATAATAATGATACAATAATAAAATAAATTAAGTTAATAAAATTATGCCACAGTTAGACAATGGCAATGTTAATAAAAAAAAAAAAAAAAAAAAAAAAAAAAAAATAAATAAAAAAAAATAATAAACACCACAAAAGTATAAACCATGATACAACAATAAACACAAGCCCTACATATTTACACATGTAAATACCTGGAGAAACACCTGAAGCACTTGTGCCGAAAAATCAAAGACCATGAGTTTGTCAAATAGAGAGGTGCATGTAAAAAAAAATATATAAAAAATAAAAAAACAAAAAAAACAATTATAGTACAAAGGTAAATCCCACTACTCCCCAGGAAGAACATTTATGGCAGAGAAGTAGGATAATAAGGGTTGCCAGACATATGAAAATTTATGGGAATGTCTAATTGAATATTTAATCTTTTCCAAATGTAGGTATAACATCAGATCCTGAAGCCAATGCGATGCTTTAAGTGGGATTGCAGATTTCCAATGTAATAACACCCGTCTGCGAGCCAATAAGTATGCAAAAGAAATAATGTTTAGTTGTCTTCGAGTCAGATTCGATTCATCAGTTGGAGCACTAAATATAGCAAATTCAGCACATGGCTTCAGTTGTACGTTACATATTTGAGAGAGTGTATCAAATATGGTTGACCAGTAGACAGTGAGTGTAGGGCACGTCCAAAACATGTGAGTCAAATCAGCTTCTTCAGTGTGACATCTTATACAGGTCTTATCAAAAGTAGGATTAAAAGAAGCAATCCTTACCCTGCTTAGGTGCACACGGTGCAAAACCTTAAAGTGTATAAGACTCAATCGGGCACAAGAGGTACTACCATTCACTCTATGGAGGGCATTGCTTCAGAACTCCTCTGAGAATACTGTTCCGATCTCTCTTTCCCATCCACTTTTAACTTTGTCTGTTCCTACACTTTTTAAAGACATGAAAATTTTATATATTCTTGAAATAAAACCTTGTAGATGGAGGGGAGCTTCAAACAGAGAGTCTGCAGGAGACTTAGATGGAATATGTGGAAATGATGGGCTTTGGGTATTCACAAAATGTTGTATCTGAAAATAACGAAAAAGGTCAGCTTGATTAAGATTGAATTTGGAACGTAAATCATTAAAACTAGCAAAAAGACCATCAATATAAAGATCACCAAATTGAGCGATGCCCTTATCTTGCCATTGTTTAAATGCAGAGTCTAGTTTGGCAGGGAGGAATGCATGATTAGTGCATATTGGGCTCTGAAGCAAAAGTGCTTGTCTCAACTGCAAATGTTGGCGTAGCTGAGTCCAAATTTTAAGAGTAGAATGAACAACCGGATTTGATGTATATTGTACTATTTTAATAGGTAGACTAGATGTTAATAGGGCTTGTAGAGAGGTTGCTGTGCAGGATTTAGATTCTGTTTCACACCAATCAGTGGTACCTAATGGGTGCATCCAATAGACTATCTTTTGAACTTGAGCTGCCCAATAATAATATAAGAAATTAGGGAGAGCTAAACCTCCATCACTCCTATGCTTCTGGAGAAACTCTTTCCTAATCCTAGGGGTTTTTCCATCCCATATAAAACTAGAAATAAGTTTGTCTAATCTTTTGAAAAAAGCTTTGGTTAGGAAGATGGGTAGGCATTGAAATAAATATAAGAACCCTCGGGAGAACTGTCATTTTAACACAGTTCACCCTGCCAGCCAGGGTAGATGGAAGAATCCTCCATTTTTGAAGATCAGATTTAAGTTTAATCAAAAGAGGAGTAAAGTTATTTTCAAATAGTCCTTTAAAGTTATGTGCAATATTGATGCCCAGATATTTAAACCCAGATCTTGCCAAGTGAAAGGGGAACGCAGAATCAGGCATTTGCCTGGCAATTGTGTTAACAGGCATGCATTCACTTTTAGAGATATTCAATTTATAGCCTGAGAAAGTCCCAAAATTGTGCAAGATTTTGATAATATCATTGATGCATGATAAAGGATCTGAGATGTAAAGAAGCAAGTCATCAGCGTATAATGAGAGCTTATGTTCAACATCCCATCTGTTTATACCATGAAAAGAAGGTGTGGATTTTAATACCAGAGAGAGTGGTTCAATTGCAATTGTAAACAGAAGGGGGCTTAATGGGCACCCCTGCCGAGTGCCCCTTGATAAAGAGAAATTTTTGGATCGCCATTTATTAGTAACCACTGAAGCAACTGGGGAAGTATACAGAAGACGGGTCCACTCTATAAATCTGGGGCCGAATCCAAACTTATTCATAGCAAAAAAAAAATAGTCCCATTCCACCCGATCAGATGCCTTTTTGGCATCCAGCGAAACTACAATTTCAGGAGTGTCCGGGGATTGGGGAGTGTAAAGAACATTCAAAAGACGACGAACGTTAGAGAAGATGTTCCAACCTTTTATAAAACCAGTCTGATTAGATGAAATGATACTGACCAAGGGAGACTCTAATCGAATAGCCAGTAATTTGGCTAAGATTTTGACGTCTGCATTTAGCAAAGAAATTGGTTGATATGAGCTACATTGTGTTGGGTCTTTCTCAGGCTTCAATAGAAGTGTAATCAGAGCTTCGGTAAGGGACTTTGGTAAAGTTCCTTGAGACAAAGAATCTTCAAACATATTAAGCAAGAGTGGAGACAATTTAGTAGAAAACTTCTTATAGAATTCAATCGGAAAGCCATCAGGCCTTGCCGCTTTGCAACGCTGATATGGCCGCAGATATTTCTTGTGGCTGAAGGGGATGATCTAAATCTTTTTTATGTTCCAATGAAATAGTGGGGACATTTATGATGTCAAAAAACTCTACCAACTTAGACTGATCCTTAGGGGTTTCTGATTTATAAAGGCTAGAATAAAAGTTCATAAACGTGTTATTAATTGTAAGGGGATCAATAGTTAAATCCCCAGCATCATTTGTGATTTGAGAAATATGTTGAGCTGATGATCTGGATTTAAGCTGATGGGCTAAAAGTCGACCAGCCTTATCACCATGCTCATAGAAAAAACCTCGCGACCGGAGAATAAGCCGTTCTGTGTGACTTGATGAAATTAAATTATATTGGGTTTGAAGATCAATCCTTTCTTTATAAAGTTCTGGTGTAGGAGAAGTAGAGTATTGACTGTCAATTTTGGATATCATCTCAATTAGCTGTTTGCCTTTTTCCTTTCCCTCTCTTTGTTAATAAAAGCAGTGTATGATATAATGTCCCCCCCTGAGCACTACTTTCAGCGTCTCCCAGAGGAGAGAGGGGGAGACTTGCTCCGTTGAGTTGAACTTTAAGAAATTGTCAATTGAAGAGGATACATATTTGCAAAATGAGTCGTCTGACAATAGTGAACAATTAAATCGCCATATGTGGTTAGTAAAATTAGATGGAAAGGAGAGATCTAGTAATAAGGGAGCATGATCAGATTCTACAATAGCTGAATATTCAACTCCCTTTACTGAAGAAAGGAGATTTTTTGTCGATAAAAAATTAGTCAATTCTTGAGTAACAATGGTGTACATGTGAAAAAAAAAAAGAATAATAAACCTTATTATGGGGATTGTAGAAGCGCCAGGGGTCTGCGCAGCCAGTCTGGCTCAAAAAGCTGAGATTTAATTTGCCATTTTAGAAGGGGCCTGCGGTTTTGGGTTGGATTGGTCCAGATTTGGGGTCCATTACACAGTTTAGATCACCACCTAAAATCAGGTAATGTGAATTAAAGCTAGGTAAGGCAGCAATCAGCTTATTTACGAAATTCTTATCATCCCAATTAAGGCCGTAAACATTCACCAGCAAGACCTGAGTATGAAATAGTTTTCCAGAAACCATGATAAAACAACCCTGAGGGTCACCAATAACTTTAGAGGCAGAGAATTGATTTTTTTTGTATATTATTATAGCTGTTCCTCTTGCCTTAGCATTAAATTTAGAAATTTAGAAATGTGTCCCACCCATGGTTTTTGCAACCTAAGATGATCTGAATTGAGTAAGTGTGTCTCTTGAAGGAAAATAATATCGGATTTAAGACGCTTAAGGTGGGAAAAGATTTTTGACCTCTTTATAGGACCATTAAGACCTTTAACATTCCATGATGTAAACCTAACACACGACTTTCCTGTCATTCCTGTTTAAACATCGGACATAGTTTCACTATAAAAGATAAACAATGCACCTGTGGCATAGACAGAACTGGCACCCAGCTAAATTTCTCACCCCAAAACAAAACAAAAACAAGTGGAGTATCCACTGAAAAAAAAAACAAAAAAGGAAAATAAAAGAAAAACACAATCAATGAGGCAGTAAACCAACCCATGAACATTTAGAACACCTCTTTCCTAGGTTTACCTCTCCAACTGAGGTAAGCTGCAGGACTCCTATAACCCCATTGTACTCCCAGTAACTCGTCATTATCTACTCAACTGTTGAGGCCCCCGGCAACCTAATCCTTACATATCACAGCAATTTGTAAAATACTGTATAGACTGTATTTAGACAGGCAGACACGAAGGGAAAATAAAAAAGGGGGGGGGGCACTTATATTCCATCTTCCGAGCATATATGTCATCCGTCATGAACAGTACATACACCGGTGTTTTTGTTAGCCTAACCCCAAACGATGACCGTCATAGTGGAGGAAGAAAAAACAAACAAACAAACAAAAAACAAAACAAACAAAAAAAAAACCTGCAGCAAAAATAGCTGTGTGCATATCTTTAAAGTAGTCAGTTAGAATTATGTGGTTAGCAAATTACTCCCCTGCTGCAGCAACGGTCGTGTTGATCCGTTGTTCGTAAAATGCTTCGGCTTTGGGTGCTGATTCAAAAGTGAAGGTTTCCCTGTCATGTGAATCGCAAGCGGGCGGGGTAGAGAAATCTGAAACGGATCCCTTTCTGGTAGAGCATTGTTTTAATGTTCTTGAATGCAGCGCGCTTCTTGGAGAGTGCTGCGCTTAGGTCAGGATAGAATCTTAGAGTCTTCTCTCGATACTGCAGCTCGTGTTGCCTAGCCCAGCGCTAAGCTTGTTCCTTCTCCTGGAATCGATGAAAACATACGATGATGGGTCTTGGAGGTAGGCCATCTCTGGGTTTAGGTGCCAATCCGGGATGTGCTCTTTCCAGTTCTGGTGGTTTCTCGAACACCTGATCCCCCATGACGTCTTTCAGTAGATCTGAAGTGAACTTAATCATGTCCGTTCCGATTTCACTGCCCTCAGGCACATTTATGATCTAAAGATTTGCCCTGCGTGAACGATTCTCCAGATCGTCCAAATGGTCTAACAGTGCCTTGTTGTTTTTTTTTAACGCAGCGATGTCTGCCTCCGCTTTAACAAGGGCCTCGAAGTTTTCTCCTGCCGTAGTTTCCACGGTTGTGAGACGTTTTCCAAAACGCATCCACGGTTTTCTTGAAACGATTCGATGGATAGTTGAATTGCTGCTAGGAAAGACTTGATTAACGCGCTCATATCCTCTTTCAGATATACTCGCTGTTTTTCCAGCTCCGTAGTCAACATACTCAAAGAAAATTCCTCATTAGCCTCTGGTGCAGCCGCCACCATTTTAGCTAACTTGCTGCTTATGGAAGTTTTCTTCGAATCTTGATCAGTTTTTCGTTTTAGAGTTAGACATTTTGCCACCGCACCCGTATTACAGCCCCCTAATGTGTGTCTGACCTATTATAGAAGACAGTTATTAATATTTAATTTGAAGTTTTCGGGAGGCTCACACACACGCGTCCTCTGCCTACATTGCTCAAACCGGAAGACCCAACAACAAATTAATTTTACTGTGTGTATTTTACTTTGCTGTTTGAAATTATCTTTTTATGTATTGTTTTTAATGTACAGCACTTCGGTCAACCTTTTGGTTGCTTTTATATGTGCTTTATAGAAACAAACAAACTAACCTAACAAAACCAATCTTTTGGCTTGCTGTACATGAGACCCCTACACTGGTGGCTCAAGACCAAGGAGTTTCCTCGAGAGGAAATCCGCTTCGCATGATCAAGGTCATGTGATGATGCTTTTGTGCCTTAGACATGTGGAGGAAAACCTTGGTTCTTGTCACAGGGGCCGGTGCTTGGAGTTCCTTATTGTCGTGTAACATTAACGACAGATGCATCCCTCACCGGTTGGGGTGTGGTCATGAGTAGCCACCCTGCCGTGGTCTGTAGAGCGCCCGCCATCTCATGTGGCACATCAACTGCCTCGAGATGCTGGCCATATTTCGAACATTGAAGCACTTTCTCCCAGACCAAAGAGATGGTCTCGTACATTAACCACCAGGGAGGTCTGCATTTCTGCCCCTTGTACAAGTTGGCACACCAGATCCTTCTGTGGGCCCAAGGGAAACTCCTTTCTGTCTGCTGCTAGTAGCCCCATTCTGGACGGGGCTGAGTATAGTTTCTCAGACCTGATTTCCCTTTTCGACGGCTTTCCATTGGAGAATCCCCTCAGGAAGGATCTCCTCTCACAGGCGGATGCTATGATCTTTCACCCTTGCCCGGAGCTCGTAGCTTTCCAAGGTTGTTGGTTTCCAAGCAACCAAGGTTGTTGAGACCATCCTCCAATCCAGAGCTCCTTCAACGAGGAAACTGTACGCCTTGAAGTGGAAACTCTTCACTTCTTGGTGTAGAGATCACCAGCTTGACCCAGTTAATTCAATTCAATTCAATTCAAGTTTATTTGTATAGCGCTTTTTACGATACAAATCATTGCAAAGCAACTTTACAGAAAATTAGTTTTCTACAATATTTAGGAGTAGCTTATCAGTGGTGACTGTCAATTTATGTGCATATGGCAGAAATGTTCAGAAAAATCAATAAAAGACGTAATCAAACAGACGATTTACACTATTAAAGAGCAGGTCATATGGGTTTTTGAAAAATCTCTCTTTTGCAGTTTATAACGTAGCTATCCTTATATGAAAACAATCTGCAAAGTTGTTAATCAAAAAAAGTGCATGATAAATAAAGATACTGTCTCTCTCAAAAAGAGAGAATCAATTCTGAATCTCCGTAACGAGTCGTTATATTTTCAAGCGTCTTTAGTCTGTCGTTCTTCAAAACATTACAGTAGACATATTTTTTGGTTTACAAACTGTATTGTTTAATCAGTTAGTCACGTTAGCACTCGGCTAACGTATCCACCTAGTGTTCACAGTTTAGCAGCTAAACTTTAGCTGTGGGCACGATTCGCTTGCATAAGTGTTTTTGTATTTTATGTCATTATAAGAACGGATTGACTATATTATTGTTTTATGTAAAGGTGCTTTGTCAATGGTAGCGCTGGCTAACTGGCTCAAGGACTCATCTCTGTGCCAATCACAACAGGTTTGGCCAGCTGACCAATGAGAGCAGAGTAGGCTTGAGGAAGGGAGGGGCTTGCTCCGAACTTGCTTGAAACGAATCATTTCCTAATCATTGGCAAATGACTCTAATATTAAATGTATATTCTGAGAAAATTACAATGTTTTCTGACCTTAGATGCATTTAAACCTGATGTAGGGTACTCCAATACAATATTGGGACACTTTAAAATACCATATGACCTGCTCTTTAACAGTAATTATGCAATCAAACTTATAGCAAAATTTGGTAGTTCTGTATGTTGTCTCTGGGTTAGCATCATCTGAGGTCCTCTGAGGGGTTGGCATCATCTCTTCTCAGGTGTTCGGGATCAATACTGGAGCTTGTGTACATCCTAGCCAAACAGAGAAACAAATAGAGACATAATTAGCGTAGCTGCTGTTCCAGCCAAGTAAAATTAATTAGTTTAACCCAAGCTAAAGAATAATAATTACCATTTGATCAGATATAACTGCAGTCCAAAATTGTGAGATGCATTATTTGAATGCTTGGCCAAAGAGATGTGTTTTTAATCTAGATTTAAACAGAGAAAGTATGTCTGAACCCCAAACATTATCAGGAAGGATATTCCAGAGTTTGTGGGAGGCAAATGCGAAAACGCTCTACCTCCTTTAGTGGACTTTGCTATCCTAGGTACTATCAAAAGTCCAGCGTATTGTGACCTTAGGGAGCGTGATGGATTGTAGCGTGGTAGAAGACTAGTTAGGTACGCAGGACCTAAACCATTAAGGGCCTTATAAGTAAGTAATAATATTTTGTAACTGATACAGAACTTAAACCATGCTGCCTAAATACATGTACCTGGGCTGAGAGGATGAGGAGGCTCAGAGGAGGCTCATGTTTTTCTCTTAACAAGAGCCTAACAACTCAAAAACTTGCTGTTTACACCAAGTCAGGAGTCTCCTTTACCAATAATGTAGATATCCCACATTATACACAGTTCCTATTCTGTAAACGTCTCTGTTACGTATGGTAACCCTCATTCCCTGAAGGAGGGAACGGAGACGTAACGTTGGTGACAGACTAATTTGGATATCACTTCAATAGACCAATCTACTTCGAGTGTAAACTAAACGAGCCAATACACATTGGCATGCAATTATTGCATCCAGCTGCCGCTGATCACAGCATGAGTATAAGAAGGCAGCAGGTGCAATGCATAGCAGGTTTTCGCTGAGGAGCCGAGCCAGCGACCCGGCCGCTCAGCGGCTGTACAGCAACCGTGGCGACGGGACGTGACGTCTCCGTTTTCTCCTTCAGGGAAACGATGGTTACCATACGAAACCGAGACGTTCCCTTTCAGTCGGTCATTCTCAATGTCACGTCGGTGAACGACTAATTGGGATCCCTACCAAAGCGCCATGGGTGCTGCCCCTTCCAGTGCCCTATTAGGTGTAGGCCGGGGCTCGGAACAAGTAGTTCCACTCACCACTGTCAAAGCACTACCTCACCAGGTGAGATTGGATAACACTGGGAAAACGTACCCGTTCCACTTGGAACAGGGACGCTGCGGAAGCCCCATCCTTCCCCAAGGTGTTTAGAAGCAAATACACATATAACATCCGTTTAGGTGTATATGGAGAAATTTGAGGTGATTAAAACCCTCTTGGGAAGGCAGAAGTCTGCCAGGGAAACACGGGCTCTAAGGCTATACCGTGGACTATACGCATACGAGCACCAATACTTCAAACGAGTTATACTTGGAGCCTGCCCTCTGAGAAATCCTGAAAACATTGTTATAAATTGAAGCAAACACCTCCACCTTTACCTTCTGGACGTGGCTCATGTTTATAACAGTAATCTTGGGGTGTAGACTCATTTAAAATAATGTAATCATCAGCTTTTAGCCAGGTTTCTGTCAAACAGAGTGCATCTAGATTATGATCAGTGATCATATTATCTACAAAAAGTGCTTTCGTAGAAAGGGACCTGATATTCAATATGCCAAGCTTTATCATTTGTTTATCCGTATTGCATCTGTTTTTTTATTTGTTGAACCTCATTAAATTGTTGCTCTTAAATTGGTTTGGAGGGGACCAGAGCATATTACAGTGTTTGACATCGTACTTGCAAGTTCACACACCTCTTTAATGTTATTTTTAGTGATCTCCGACTGGCGAAGTCGAACATCATTAGCGCCGGCGTGAATAACAATCTTACTGTATTTTACATTTAGCATTAGTCAGCACTTTTAAATTTGCTAAGATGTAAACATTGGACTATGGTGGCTGGTGTCTCTATTTTCATGTTCCGTACAATAGAATTGCCAATAACTAGAGCAATAACTAGAGTAATTCATCAGGTTTCTCTGTGGGTGCATCACTGAGTGGAGAGAACCTGTTTAATATTTGTGGATCGGAAACAGTTAGAGTGGTATTTCAGACCACGGGGACTATGCCACCCTCACGTCACCAGAGTTGCCATGCATGCGATCGCGCTGTTACGGAATCCGAACAATGTACAGGACTCCCTGAGCTAGACGCATCCAAAGCCATATCTAGAGCCCTCATATTCTTACTGTCCTCAATGTAGAGTTTGGATGCGTGTCTCTAATTCTGAAATCTTCTCTGTCAGCCTAACTATTTTTCCCTGCAGTTATCACATGTGAATCCCTCGTCACCAACAGAGATAGATAAAAACTATACATGTGGCAAGCAGTGCAAATAACAATAGCAGGAGAAGCCATTACTCAACGTGTTTGATGAATAGATTCTTACCACAGTTGTTTTGATGACTTGTGAAAAAACTGGAGAGAGAGAGTAGCGAGAGAGAGGAGAGGAGAAAAGAAAACAGCGATAGGCACAAATGGAAATGCTAATGACAAGCTAACGAGTGCTAATGCGATGCAGGTGCACTGCACTCATGGATTTTAAAATAAAAGTGAACGATCAAATTAATCAGATTAGATTGATAGATAATATCAGAAATATGGTGGGATTAAGTTATATTTTATCACTTTAAACAACAGAAAGTAATAGTAAGATAAAGATTCTACCAGAAAAACAAAGCTACACGGAGCTATGATCACAAAACAGCAGCAAGGCAAAGCAGGAAGCAGGAATAACACTGTCCCATAGCAACCAGAGTCAGGTCCCAAAGAGGTGGTGCTGGAGCCAGTGCTGGAGTGGTCTCATATGTAACCAGGCTGAATCGGTGTAAGTGCTGCTGCGGCCGCCACATGCCCCAGGCAGCCTCTGAAAAAGTTTCAGTGGGACTGCTGTCCTGCCCTTGAATGTATTCGAGCAGGCTAACACAGACCCCGCACGTTCCTCTGTGAGGTTTGCTGTCTGTTTTGACCGAATCCAACTCCATACCAAGAAAAGAGATCCTCTGCGTCGGCGAGAGTTTGCTCTTTTCCCGAGTTGACCCGAAGGCCCAACAGGCTGAGGTGCCAGAGCACCAGGTCCCTTTGCTCGCACAACTGATCCCGAGATTGTGCCAGTATCAGTCAATTGTCTATATAGTTGAGAATGCGAACACCCTGCTCTCTGAGGAGGGAACAAGAGCTGCCTCTGTAACTTTCGGGGAGACAGGGACAGCCCGAAGGGCAGGACCTTGTACTGATATGTCTGTCCCCTTCAACACAAACCGCAGAAAAGGTCTGTGGCGCGGAAGGATCGATACATGAAAATATGTGTCCTTTCAGGGCCGATCGCTGCAAACCATCCTCGGGGACGGACACACCCAAAGATGCTTTCTGCATCAAACATCTTAAACGGTAGCCGATGAAGGGCCCGGTTCAAAACTCGCAGATCCAAGATCGGTCATGACCACCGCCTTTCTGGGTACAATGAAGTAGGGCTGTAAAACCCCAGCCTCATATCGGTGCTGTAGTGAGCCTGACTCTATCGCGTCCTTCACCCAGATGACTGCGATCGCTTCCCACCAGAACAGGGCATCGGACGCCGATTTCACTGTATTGAAGCGGATACCGCTGAACTTGGGTGGAACCGCCGTGCGAACTAACTCGCATAGCCGAGGCTGATGTACCGCAGAAGCCAGCGAGAACGGGCTGGGTAGTGCTGACCAGACGCTTTTAAAACCATACAAGCCAACCCTCTCGGCGGTCCCGCGGAAAACAAGCTGGCATTTTTGGATCCGATTCAGGCTTTGCCACCGTTCTGAAGGGCGCAAGCGTGGCCGAATCTTTCATCTGACAGCTCTCCCTCCGCATGCTGAGTCGCATCCTTGTCTGCCTGCTGGGGTGGCCCACTGGATACCGCTTGGTACGCTCCTTGAAGTGGGCCCAGCGCGTTCCATGGGTTTGCTCCACTGGATCAGAGGTGCAAGAGGAGTGGTGGTTCAAAGAGGCAGCGATCGTGACCATCACCCGGTGCCGGTGAAACGGCATCCTTATACAGCGATCGTGACCATCACCCGGTGCCGGTGAAACGGCATCCCAACACCCCAGATCGTGGCAAGAGGCAGCGGGGACTCCGCCCCCCTGAATGTGGCGGAGCCTGGTTCGCAGCTTCGAGATGGTCATCTTCCCGCGAGTGAGAACATGGACGCATCCACGAAAGCCACTTCAGCGTGCTTGATGCCCAGACATGTGAGGCAGTTATCGTGACCATCACCCGGTTGCCAGGTAACAACCGCATCCAGAACGTCCGCTACGGGTGAAACAGCAGGCCTTATAAGGACAATCCGTCGTCTTTATAAAGCGGCACCCGTGGAGCTCTTTTTAGAGGAAATTCGGCTTCTTTAGGAAATGCTCTTTTAGTACTGAGGCGCACAGGGGAAATGGCCGCTTGCAGCAACAAGGACAGTGGGTAGTGCAGCCAAGCTTCCCAGAGCGTGCTGAACTCGCAGTTCACAGTAGACGCAGTTTAGGTAAGCAGAAACACAGGAAGCTTCCCAGAGCGTGCTGAACTCGCAGTTCACAGTAGACGCAGTTTAGGTAAGCAGAAACGATACTGTCGCTCAGCTTCGAGTGTGAAAAGGTGGTATACATTGCACCTGCTGCCTTCGTATACTCACACTGTGATCAGCGGCAGTTGGATGCACATAATTGCATGCCAATGTGCATTGGCTCGTTTAGTTTACACACTTGAAGTAGATTGGTCTCATCGAAGTGATGTGTCCCAATTAGTCAGTCACCGACGTGACGCCAAGAGTGACCGACTGAAAAGGGAACTAAAATAGAAACAAAAAAGTACTTCTGGAAGAGAAAGCACTCCTCGTCCAGATTCCTTCCATGCCCTGCCTACAATCCCCGCAATTGGCCTGATTAACTGCCTCGGTAGCCGCCAAGACCGAAACACGGGTGGAGAGAGGAGCTGAATCCTCAAAGAGAATCAGGCATACAGGCATTCTCAATGTAATCGCGAACTCGCAGCGTGGCTCTATCTCCTTCGAGATCTCCTTCAAGCGTATGTGTTAGGCACACAAGGCTTGAAGAAGACAAAAAGAAGGGCTAATGCATTCTACAAGTGCCCTTTTATTCACTTAGATCACTCATTAAACTACCGTCCTTGGAGGGCTTACACCTGCCAATGTTAAGTTCATTGTCGTTTTTTCATTCATGCTTCAGACACTGGTCACGCTGGAAGGCATTCCCATAGAGCCCTCTAGAGGACGCAGCGAGGATTTCCCTTTTCGAAAGGGAACTCTAGTTTATGACATCCTTTTATCAAAAGTCTTGTGAACAAATGTATGTGTTCTGTATGTGTTTTTATGGCCTTATTTCAGAGAGTTAAAATCTTTGTTTTTCACTAACCCGCATAAACGTTTTCTCAAAAAACACAAATATGTACATTCATGCTGCTTGCATATTATTATAGCCACATTTTTGTGCTGATTACAGTGTAATCAGACTTTAGCCATAGAACCCAGAGGGTTAATAAAGCTTCCGCATTATGGATTCTAACTTTCGGCCTCCAGCGTCCTTGTTGCACACTAATCTCATGATGGTAACCCCAACAAATAAGACACCACAACTGACACTTGACAATCAATTAATAAGCAGATAAAAAGCTTACGAGACAGTGTAACTCCTGTAGTACCAAATCAGCATTTTACAGTCAATTCAAGTCCACATTCCTTGCTCAAGTACATAATGGAATAGTTGCTATTACCTTGAAACACAATAAGCAGGCATGATTTTTTTTCTCTCATTGACATTACACCAACTGCCAGATTGCTTTAAATGAATAAATGAATGAAGCAACCAGCACCAAAGCACAATATGTATGTTTTTCACCACTAGAGGAGTCGCATTTCAGAGCAATAGTGAAGATGAAGCTTGATGAAGCTTATAAAGGAGGATGATTGCGGGATGAGATAATTATTCATTATTTTTTTTACTACCTGTACTTTCCATAGTTATTCAACAGCGAAGAAATTATACGAGAATGCAAGCAAAGAACATTTACATTGTCAAAAAACATTATGACTGACTTAAGTCTTGCGCGAGTTTAAGCAGTCTCAAAACTGCCCCCTTACAATCATCAGTAAAGCTGTCTATATACAGTTTTATTAATGAATCTCTTACATCATACATAATTCCTGCACTTCTTTGTTGTTTGATGAATTCAAGTGAAGAGCTGAATTCAGTCAACAAGCCGCATGTATCGAACAACAAAAACTCATCTGAACACTTCTGATTGGCCATTGCATTCATAAGCTCCAGCAAGCAGACTCGTGTGATTAAGCAATGCTTACACTGTAAAAACAAGTAAAAAATCATGGCACAACATAGAACAGATCTAAATATAATGCTGCGACAACACTTTTCATTTGTGGCCTGTGTGCACAGACCATTTGTGTCTGTGTGTTGCCATAGTTTCTTCCAAGCTTAAACTGAGGATATGCAGATATTATGTCATTGATAGGCAACAATGACCAGGGACGAGTCATTGTTTAAAATTGGATTTTCTCTGGATTTACAAATTTTTTGGCCAAACATAAATACACAACTTCAAAACATGTATCACACTGAGCAAGTAGGTGTTTTTTAGGGATATTTTATTACAAAAATCTTACATATTGTGCCTTTAAATGATGAGTGATATTACATCTCATAAGCAAGGGTACATTTAGGATTAATAAACTTCAGTATATAATGGAGAATTGTCTATGATAGTACATCATCCAACTGAAAGCATTCAGTAAAAGGTCTGGGTAGCTTTGTTGACAAGTTATATCACTGTTATGCCGAAGAATCTTCAAATATTCTTGCTTTCTAGTAATCTGCTTATTTCCATTTGAGGTGCTACTTTTTTATTATTTACTTCAGTGAACTTGTTTTTATGTGCAAAAAATGGAAAACACATTTCGCGGATACTCCACCTTATCATATTTAGTAATTGAACTACACTTGAAATGATGAAAAAAAAAACAAAATCAAAACAAACTCACATGTGTAATCATTATTAATTTCTGGGTACCATAACGTGGCACATTTGCCCTGTTTTATTATGCAAGACCTGTTTATCCTTATAGGGTTTATCTGGTCGGAGTATTTGTATTTATGCATGTGTCGGTACATAACAACCTAGCTTTGCCACATATCCTGAACACACAAGGAGCTTTCTTAGAAAGCAATTAAAGCTCCATATCATTGACAGTGCATTTTATATTTAGAAATTTTTGGATTCAAAGACACAAACGTTCACATCATTACACAGTGCGACTATTTTTCTTGCCATAAATATTAAAATTCATTCAAAGCAGCCTAGAATAACTTCTATTTCTGCATAGATTTAACATTCTTTGTCTTATTTCCTTGGCCGGTAACCCTATATTATGGGGCGTGTTTGTTTTTTTTCTTTTTTTTTTTTTTTTTTTGTGTTTTTTTTTTTTTTTTTTCTTTTTTTGTGTTTTTTTTTTTTTTTTTTTTTAATTGTTCTTTTTTTTTTCTTTTTTTTTTATTTTTTAGTTTTTTTTTTTTTTGTTTTTTTTTTTTTTACCTATACTACAGTATCCTTAGTGGCTTTTAAATAATACTGGTGTATAACTGGAACATTTATTCCCAAACTTTTCCTCCTTTTCAGCATACTCAGAGAAGCGATGACGGAAAATTGGGACACAAACAGAATAAATTAAGATTACATAAACAGTGTCAAATGATTGCTGCAAGTGTTTTATAGCTTTGCTGTTGCTGTCGCTACTTGTTTTTGCTTTTTAAACATCCCCATTGCTAAATTCGAGATATTAGTCATTGTCGCGCACCCCACCATGAGGCGGTGAAGTAAAAACACAGTAAAAAGTTAATCCATATACATTTATTTAATCACCTTGTGATTTTCACAAGACAATTTAAAAAGTGAAGCATTATCTGCCTACAAGATGGAACTCGGAATAAATAGTCTGCAGTGAGAACATGACGGCACACTGAGGGCCAATCAAAATTCCCACTGGCATAGTTAAGCAGCCCAAGCTCCTGTTGACAGGTTTACCATCATTTCTATTGGTCATCTATGATTTATGGAGTATCGCAGGTGTGTCTTGCTCTGGCCATTTTATATCAATCAAAGCCATAATCATTACGAATTGTGTGGGAAGTTTGTTTCCATATAAAGGTTCAAAAAAATGCTTCTGGCCAAACCATTCCAACATATTCAATGTAAGCGCTCAGAGGGGTCTAGTCTTAAATAAGTCCTACCAATTAAGCGTGGTGCTCGAGGACATTTGCTCCAATTACATCACTCACCTGGCAAGTGACAGAAAAAAAAAATGTGCATAGGAGGATGTAGTGCTTTTTTCCTGCAAGGCAAGAGAAAATCCGAATCAAAATCCCAATGTTTGGACACCCCTTGTAAAGACATGAACAGTCATAGAAAGATTAGGATCAGCTGGCCTGGACTGATGTTGATACTCGCCAGTCCCCATCCACTAAAGTACACTGTATCATGAATGCAGGTTTGTCACATTTTAAGCCTGAACCTAAACTTACAAGATAAGGTGGTTTATACGTTGCAGCATATAAAAGGAATCTTCGAGTCTTGTTTTGTCTTTTATCACTAGCCTACAAACCCAATAAATACCATCAAATTGTTTCCAATTATGTGCGTAATGTCAAGTTTATAGTGTGCTTGAAGTCTGCAATATAAACAAAAAAGACTCTTGCAATACCTACCATGGATTTTTTACTAGGGAAGCTAATGGTTGTAGCATAGCTGCACGAGTTGTATTCATCCACTATTTTCCCTTGGATTATAACGTTTACAATTATTGCTCCCCTCTCCTTACCTCATATGGTTTATTATATAACTCACTCGAATATGTCAAGATCACCACCTTGCTCTACTCTGAATATGTTTTAGCGTTTGTTCTGCCCAGTTTTTATGTGCTTTAACAAACTGGCACTCCTTTGATCCGTCATTCCTCCAAAGAGGAAAAGAATCTTATACCTGTCTTTTCTGTGATTGGTGTGCACTTCGACACTCAGGCTCATATCGTTTGCTGAGAGTGAAGTTTGGATCATTGCACTTAGAGCTCATGGTAAACTGAACTCTCTTTCCCTCCATGGCAACAGATGCCCTGTTTTTTTTTCTAGGTAGAAAATGTTATAGAACACTGTTCTAAAATAGGTTTTGTCTCAGTATTTATAATTTACAGAAACTGGTGTGTCAATTATAAATATGATTTATTCCACAGCCCCATCATCCAGAGACACTAACACTGAACTGTGTCTGACTGGGCTACATAATGAAACACTAGTTGGCTTTTGAGTGTCGCAGTGGCTGGGGTTCTGCCTCTCTCGTTCCCCAGCACCTGGATTACAACAGTACAACTCAAAAAATTAAATCAATAAACTATAAAATATCTGAAGCAGGAACCAACCTGGGCATCCCATTAATGACACAGCTGCTACGTCCCATTCTCAGGACCACAGACCTCAGTTCTCCTTTTGTTCTTTAAACACAATGATTTACACCGAAAACCTCAGAAGATAAAAAACAATTGTTGTTTTCAGGCACCTCACCCACTATATACCTCCAAATTATTATAACACAGATGGGGACAAGCGAGCTGGAGCGCTTCTGTCACCTTCAGGAAGCGAGATTTCGAATGCCGTCGCCTAGCATTCCATCCTGTAAATCTGCGTGCTCTCTACCGCTAACAAAATGTGACACTCCTGCGTCTGGCTCTCCCGAGAAAAATCACATGGAAGTTCTCACACTCTGCTCGACTTCCGTGTTTGAGGTTAGAGCACAGAAACCTGGGTGAATGACACCACCAACTCGACGCGCACTCCATCTGCCGGACTTCCAGCTGTTTAGAGACGCAGATCCACGGCCTTGAATCCAACAGGGGAAATCGCGCGGCTGTCGGCCAGGCTGTTTAACATCCATTTGAGAGCTGGTGGTGTACAGATGTCAACTATGTGCCAAGAAGATGTGCTGCTCAGATCTAAAAAGTGTTTCTTTGTCAACCTGCAAGCCATTCTCTATTTACGCAGGATTTTCACCCGCTTTCAGTTCCTTCATAAACGCACATAAGCCTGGCTTTACAGAAACTCGCTGATCAGATCACAGAGACAGAACAACAACACCCAGACTCCATCTTTATCATTCTTGGGGACTTTAATAAAGCCAATCTCTCCCGTGAACTGCCAAAATACAGACAGCATGTCACATGTCCCACCAGAGACAGTAACATATTGGATCACTGTTACACCACAATAAAGGATGCATATCACTCTGTTCCACAAGCAGCTCTGGGGCTGTCTGATCACTGTCTGGTTCATCTTATACCGAGGACTGAGAGCCATCACTAACTACAAGACACCATCCCCCTGTACTGAGGCTAATCAACGACTTGCTAATGACCTGAATGAGTTTATTGTAGATTTGAACACCCGTTTAACACCTCATGCAATCCGATCTCCACACCTCCCGCTCTTACATCTGTGAAGATGATGTGCGCAGGTCTTCAGGAAGAACAAAAGAAGAAACGCACCAGGCCCAGGTGGCATTTAGATTACAGGACTTAACCTGTGCTGACCAACTGGCCCCCATCTTTTCACAGATCTTCAACAGATCTCTGGAGTTGTGTGAAGTGCCTTCCTGCTTCAAACGCTCCACCATCATCCCCGTTCCAAAGAAACCCAAGATTACAGGACTTAACGACTAAAGACCTGTGGCTCTAACATCTGTTGTCATGAAGTCCTTTGAAAAACTGGTTCTGGCTTATCTGAAGGACATCATTGGACCCCCTGCAGTTTGCTTACCGAGCAAATAGGTCCGTGGATGTTTGTGGACTTTAGTTCCACTTTCAACACCTCATCCCAAACAGCCCTCCAGACAAAACGACCAGCTCTCTGTCTAGCTCTTCTGTCAGGGGTCACCAGTTTGACAGATAGGCAACAGCTAGTGAGACTGGGGAAATTCATGTCAACTAGCCACTCCTGCAACACTGGTGCCCATCAGGGATAATGTTCTCTCCCTACTGCTCTTCTCGTGTACTACCAATGGCTGCACTTCAAACGGAACCTTTGTCTTTTCCAAGCTCCTGAAGTTAAGCAGATGACACTACAGTCCAGCGGCCTCATCCAGGATGGTGACAAGTCTTACCACAGACCAGAGTTGAGCAGCGCTGGCTGTCTGGTGCGATCTTGCTAACCTGGAGCTGAAACACGCTCAAACCCAGAGGAGATGATGCATTGGACTTCCATACGAAAAACACCTGCACTCCCCCCACTCACCATCATAGACAGCACCTTGGCTGCAGTGGACGTTCATTCAGATTCCTGGGAACCACCATCCTCTCAGTAACTTGAAGTGGGGCAATCACATTGAATCCACATTGTTAAAAAGGCCTAACAAAGGTTGTACTTCACTTTTGCCCGCTGGGGAAGTTTAAACCTGCCACAGGAGCTGCGGAAACAACGTTTTTTACTCACGCCATCATTGAAATCGGTACTGTGCACTTCCAGCTAAATGTCTGGTTTTGAGTTTCAGCTACAAAATAAGACATCAGAAGAGCTACAGAGAGGAGCAGTTCGGACTGCGCAAGAAAGGATTATTGGTACTCCCCCAGCCCACCATTCCAAGAACTGTACAACAATCCAGAGTGAGGAAAAGGGCTCAGAAAACATCACTCTGGGATCACTCACATCCAAGCGACCCCATCTTTGAACTGTTGCCATCTGTCAGTTTTTTGAGACTTCCAGAGCCGAAAATACCAGAGACCAGGACAAGTCAGGCACAAGAACAGTTTCTTCCCCCAGGCAATCTACCTCTCATGAACAGTTAATGTTACCCACTTATGCAATAAAAAAATGTGCAGTATGCTTATATTTTATTTATTTACCCCTCCATCCTAGTACATCCCTGCATCTTTCACCAATCCTATTCCATTATCATTTATAGCACAATTGTTTATACACTTATGTATTTACCAAAGTTGAGCTGTGTGTTGTTTTAAGTCTCTGTGTACTGGAAGCTTATGTCATTAAAAAAAAAATTCGCTTGCTTATGCGCAGGAATTCAATTGGCAATAAATCTCTTTTATGATTCTGAATTACAAAGAGCATTTGCTGGCAAGAGAACAGGCTAACCAGGTCGAACCAATTTCACTCCACGGATCACCAGAAACGGCAACACTTCGAAAGATCCACTTGAAAAGGACGGCTCCAAGGAACGTATCACACACATTCTGGTCAGTCAAACCTTCCCTTCCCGGCTCTAAAAAACCTGCCTATATATGTACTCCTCTTTTAATTGGCCCCGCGAACTTACTTCCCGCCGCTTGCTGCAGGGCCATGCACAACATGTTCGGGAGGTAAGCCAGGAAGATCCAATCTATCAAAGTATGTAGAGCCAGAAATTCTTGATACTTGATCAAGTACAAACAGGGAGTCAGCATCATCGGGTAGGCGCACAAACCGTAAGAAAGGTTAATTTAATGTGGTAGCTATTGGGGGTTGTACTAGAAACTTGCGTTGTTGTTGTTTTTTTCTTGTTACCCTTTTCCAGGCCCCCCCTTTTTCCTCATTGAACACTTGGAGATTCATTTGGCAATTTAGGTACACAAGTACAACATTTGTGAATTTGTGTTTCACATTGCTGAAGATTTGTGGTTACATGATCAAGGCTACCTTGAAGTGTACATTGGATAGCTTTGATATCCTGTTGTACCTCCACCTGTAGTTGTTCCAACTTATCCGGGATTACAGAGCGTGAAGGATAGTTCAATTTTTTTAATTCCTTTGAGATCATCAGTTGCACAGCCTTAATCAATTGGTCAGCCTCAGCTGTCTCTTGTTGTTTAGCTTGCACTGCATGAAAAGGTGCGTTTCTGGACGGGTTACGTCAGCGCATAAACCCATAAATGGAACGTTTCTGGCAGTTTCTGTCTATGTGCTCTGGCGTTTCTGACTTCTGGACACTGTCAGAAATGGACTGTTTTGGGATGTGGCAGTTTTCCCAGTCCCCCACTCACTAACGCGATAAAACTCCCAGACACGGATGGAATGTCTACTCACTGTCACCGGTAAATCTACTACATCCCTGTGCCTGAAGAAGTAAAGTCTCTGCAAAATCCAGGGTACAAGCAGTTAAATTTCCGTAAACTGACACTCATGTCTCAGTAAACGTCTATAAATTACTGTACACTTAATATGTTTAAAATGCTATGGGCCTTCTATACAAAAATGCGTTATATGCGCTCATAAAAACTGTCAACAAAGCCACAAACAGAGCAAGGCATCAACAAAACTCAATTTTTATTTTTCAGCAAATGTAAGACTGCAAACATTTAACAGGACTGCAAATATTATTAAACAAACTCAGCAGGACTGCAACATCATTTAGATTGAGGAAAAATATTTTTACATATTTTGCAAAACAGACACTTCAAGTAAATCATTAAACTGATTAAAAAATAAATAATTTTTGAAATGAAAACAATAAAAAAATGTATACTAACCAAAAGACAAACACAATAATGAATACACTTCAATGGACACTCAAGCCAGGAAAGTGATTACACGCTCTCTCAATCAGACAGTCACATACACACATTCTACAACTCTAATGGCACCATCAGGACCATGCCATGTCTTTTTGTAGTCATTTAATTCCGCCTTTCAGAAATCTACAGAAGATACTGTTTATGGCTCATAAGTTTACATATCCCTAGCACAGAGACGAGCAAAACTCTTGATCCTGGAAGGCAACTGCCATGCAGGAGTTTTGCTCCAACTCTGATCAAACTCACTCTGCCTGTAGCCTTCTAGTAATACCTGAAGACCTTGATTAGCTTCAGGTCTGTTTAATAAGGGTTGGAACACGAAACTCTGCAGGACAGTAGCCCTCCAGGACTGAGTTTGCCCCTCTGTGCCCTAGCAGAATATGCGATCATTATAACAAAATAAGAGGGATGATAATGTATGCTATTTTTATTTAGTACCATCATGAATAAGCAATTTTACATAATAGATATTTACATTTACAGATTTTATAAAAATTTAAATGTATAATTTGTAAAAATGTTCAAAAGTTTACATAACTGGATGCCACCCCTGCTGCAGCCGTTTTTATGTTTTTGGGATACGTTTTTCATGAGTCCAGAGGCTCGTTTGTAAATCTGCTGCCTTGTTGGTCTTCCAGAAAAATCCTCCGTTGAGTTCCCGCAAGAAGTCTTTGGGTTTTCCAGGATCTTCTGCATATTTGGCCCACCTGTCCAACACATGACTTGTAATTTTGAGAGTCCATCTCGGCACTTCTGAGGAAAAAATTAAGGGATTCATACACAACTATTATAAAAGTATGAAAACTGATTACTGATGCTCCAGAAGGAAACACAATGCATTAAGAGTTGGGGGCGTAGTACAGTTTTTAACAGGAAGAATGATAAGTAAATTTTTCTTGTTTTGTTTTTTTAAAGATCATATCTGTTCATTAGTACTGCCCTTCAGAAGCTACATACTTTTTTAATACTGATTTTTCAGAAAAAATGAGTAAATGATTGGTCCCTGATCATCCATCCCCAGTTTTTCCCTGTCATCCAAGTCCCCAATAGTTCCACCCTGTGTCTCCTCATAATAAATTGTGGTTGCTTTCTATGAAAATCAATAAATACGTTCGTTTTGAAATAGTTGTGTATGAGTTCTCTCAATGGTCCTCAGTGTAAAAAAAAAAAATATAGGTCTGAAACCATGCATCATTTGCGTGGAAAGGGTTCAAAATATGCAAAAACGATTGCGGGGAAAACCTGAGAAAGTGAAGGAATCTGGAGGATTTTTCTGAAGAAAAAATACACAAAAAACATGAACCACTATTTAGTTTTTATTTAATCAGCTATAATTCTGATCGAGCAAGAGACTAAATGTAATTAAGTATGAAATTTAATTTCATTGAAAATATCAGATATATCCCCATCATCCTCTGCCAGGTCCTTTCTATTATCATGTGTGAAACTGTAACCGGTGGTTTCAAAGGGTTCATATTCTTCACAGTCCTTCAGATTGAATGGTAGGGACTGGGAACAGAGGATCCTGTAAAAATAAAATAAAACACACTTTCTATAGAATACATTGTACAGTTTTTTATTGTTAAATAAAACACAAGTTTAGAATGATTGAAACATAACATGAATAATACAAATGTAAATGACAACAGGTGGTTATTTTGTTAGGCTGAACTCATACAGCAAAAATTCACAAGGTCACATATTGTATACTAGGTGTGAATAGTCAAAATAATCATATTTGGCCTGCTGAACGTCTAGGGAATAGAGGGTGAGAAAATGCTGTGCGATATATAGACTTCTCTGATGATAATTGGTTGGATTATTGAAAATGTTTCTTCTAAACTTTGTTAAAATAAACTTCATTAATGAATGGGAAAAAAACAAAACAAAACAAAGCTAGTCACCGTGATTTAGTAACTGAATAAAAGATAACTTGGTAACACTTTAGAAAACGTTTCTTACTTACTGCATAAGTGATCTAATAAAGGAATTATTGAAGAACAAAGAACGGTAATTATTCATTAACATACTTGTAACATCACTACTGTTAAGCTACTTAGGAAGATGTGTTAACTAATCAGTAGTGTAATACAATTTTATGATTGTGTTAAGTAACAGTTAGCCTAATCAATAACTAATGTAGATCTGTCATACCCTCCTGAAGAACTACTATTAATTAATTTACTAGTTACAAGATTCAAGAAAAAATAACTATGAAGAAACTGCATTATGAAAACAATTATACACATTACATTGAATTGTGACCTTTCAGTACACTGTAAAAAAAAGAAAAGTTAGACATAACTTAAAAAGTACAAGTTTTTTTTTTTTTAGTTTACTCAACTTTTAACCGAAGTAGTTCATTTAATTCACTAAGGTCAAATGTTCTCCCATAACTTAAGGATCTTTTTGTTTAGCTGACTGAGTTTTTATACCGTTAAAAAAAAACATAGAACAGATACAATTATAAAATTTCAAACTGCTTTTAATGTTATTTTCACTTGACTTAATAAAGTACGTTCAGTTGACTAAAAATGTGTTTTTAAACAACATTACAAGGTTAAAAAAAAATATAGCATGCCTTGATATTTTGGTCCAGGTTTTATTTCAAAACCGCCAGACAGTTTAACACAATTAGGGTAATGGAAAAAATGTTAGTGAGAAAACAAACAATGGTTCAAGCCACTTTAAGCACTGTACTACTCATTCATAAAAAAGTAATTTAAAAGAGAGGCCAGAGTACTTTAAAACATTTCAAAGTGATATCACATTCAAATAGCTTATGTTTTGAGGACAGTACCTAGCAGATAAGCAGAACAATGAGTGCCCATCTCCATGACACACTTCTCAATAAACTTGAAAGGTGTGATTTTAGTTGCTTTGGGTCCTCAAAGTCCAAGGCATCATCTTCAGGTTACAATAAGTGATTCCCACCTTCATCCCTCTGGTCTATCTGTCCTCTGGAAAGTCTGTGTCACTAGATATAATAATAAAAAAATAATACATAACAAAAAAGAAATAAAAATTAGTATGCACTTGACACCAACCCAAAACAACAACAAAAAAAATATAAGAAACTATTAAGTAATCCATACAATGGTGCTGCTAAAGTTTGGCATTCCACACTTGCAGAATCTGCAAGATTATTTACCCATTTTAATATAGCTAAATACACCAAATACAATTGAGTCCAATCAGTCAATTATTTAGATCTGAAATGTGAAAATTCAAATATTAGCCCACTGTAAAGGCGTGTGGTGAATTTAAATTTTAAGATAATAAGAGTCGACTTTAAAAATATTTCTTTGGTGTCACGTTATTGCTAAAAAATTCCCAAATTTAACATAAAGGTTAGTTATAAAGTAATATTATGTGGCTTGATTTCGAACTTCTTAACAATAATTACCTCCAGAGTTCGAAACATTTTCACAATGCTGAATGCTGAAGTTAGGAGACTTCGCGTAACAATTAAGCTTGCTCATCTCGGACAAACAAATAATCATGACCGGTGCAATAACATACCGTTAGCCGTAACAGTGGCTCTGACGATCATCTATGACATACTATCTTTTACAAACTGACTTCATAAATAAATGCATGAGTATCCTACTTATTGAAACTTACTATAAAAACGCTCACAGACTTTGAGAAGAAACAGAACACACTGCGTATGCGAGTAAATCCGCTAGGTCCTTGCCACACGACAGATGCTCAAAATGGACTACCTCGTCTGTTTCGATTGTCGTTGGCCGCGCGATTCATCTTGCGCAAGCTCCAACCTCCAATCCCAACTTCGTAATGCTTGTTTCACTTGCATTTACAAAATCGAATTTACAATTAATACTAGGTTGGTCCCCCCCACGACTGCGTCCGGACCTTCTACCCAACCCATTGTTGAACAACGTCTTTGAACTAGGTTAAGCCAATACCATTTTTTTTTGCATTTTAAAATGTTTGTATTCTAAGAAACACAGTAACTAAAATATAATCTTAGGTCTAACTTTTTGTGATGTTTTGATTTTTCTACAGTGTAGTAGTCATAGGCAAAGGCCAATTATGAATAAAGGCAATAACATTTTGTGTAGAGGATGTCTGTGATAGTAAATTTGTTTTCGGAGTCTGCTAGTTTGTGATATAGAGGTTCGGCTTCCGATAAGAACCAGCCACCTGACTCATCCCAGTGCCTTTGCAATAAACTTTAGCCTCTAGTGTTTTTAGCGATTTTAGGACATCAGTTACTGTATGGTGTGCCGTACGCAGCCATGCATATTACCCACATGATCCATTCATTCAATTCCTGCTATTGGTAACGCATCAGGAGCTGGGGGGGAAGTGGAAAATACATGTAACCAAATTAGTGAATTAATAAAGAATTATCCAAATAATTCTGCGAGGACTTATTTTTGAACCTGATAGACCATTAGGCCTATTTCTAAAGTGAAAATAATGGGAACCCATTAGTGATTAATAAAGAATGATTAGATAATTGTGCAATAGATTACCTAGAACCCTGAAAACAGGTATTCTAAAGTGAAAACATAGGGAACTGCCCCTTATGTAATTAATAAAATAATTATCAAATAATTCTCCACTTATTTTCGTTTCACACCTGAAACAGTAGACTCTCTAATAGTCTACACCAGTGGAACTGCATATGGGTAACCACATTAGCTACAGGATTATATAAATGATCCGAGCTTACAGCGATCTGCCAAAGAATCATTCTGCCGGACCTATTCGCGCAGCGCTGAAACAGCAGTCGGCTTAGGGACACCGCTTTGCAATTACCAGTCAAAGTGAAATTATAGTGAAGCCCTTGGGTAGTAGATTACATACAGACTTAAACGGAAAGGCCGTGATATAGATTCAGTAATTCCGTAGGAAATTACTTAGAATCCTGAAACAGTATTCTAAAGTGAGTAAACCCATATAGTAAATAACTTACTACGGTACACTCTACTAGCATAATTTTGACACATAAAATCAAAACGTAACTGTATATCTCTTACTCCTCTAAGAGAGTAATCATAAACTTTGCTAAAATACAAACTTTAACAAACATTTTACTAATCAAAAAGTTGTAGAACTAGATTTACCTGATAAGATATCACAAACACAATTGATGCACCACCACACACAAATGCACTAATTTGATTTCCATTATAGGGAATAATCAAGTGAGACTGTAACACAGTTGTTATTGTAGTAGTACTTTGTACTTGTCCCCTTTCAGTCAGTATTTTGAAAGGAATAGCCTACTTATATTTTACTGTAGTATAGTTTAGGAGGTAATCTGTACTTTTCTTTTACTCAGTACTGATATGTTGTGCCACAACTGATTATTATAGTGACTATTGAGTATAACTGTTCAGTAAGTAGTTATTTCATTAGTTATTATTTTTTTTTCCGTTTAGAACTTAAAAACTAGTATTCTTCAGTGATGTATTGCCAGAATATATAAGTTCTATTGATTAGCTACCTGTTACGTAACACAGACGTAAAATTATATTCCTACTGATTAGTTAACACGTCTCCTTAGTATTTAACAGTAGTGAGTTTAAGTCTTGATGAATACTCACGCTGTTAGTTCTCTTGCATATTCTTCATTAGTTATGCAGTAATAAGAAACAGTATTTCTAAATTGTTACCGATCACTTTAGTAACTGAAAAGTATTCAAAAAACTGTGTTCAAGTTACCTGATTGATGACTGTTCTTTAAGAGACCCAGCAGTTTTCCAGAAGAGATCGGCAACATTTGCTATCTGACCTTAAAACATTAAATATATATGCACATTAAAACATATTGTTATGCGGGATGGAAAGGAACACACGACAAAGGAGAGAGCTCAAAATAAATACTGCCGGATGGTGGATTTATTCACAGTCGATGATTTTAAGGTGAGTAAGGTGTGTGCTGAGTGTCCGAGTGCTCTCTCAGCGTGGTGTCTCCCGGTGCTGGGTGCTCTGCTGTGCAGTCAGTCTCGCTCTTTGTCTAATCAGTCACACACTGGTGGTCTGGAGAAAACAGGGAGCAAACACAGGTTAGTTCTCAGCCGCTTTGGAGACATTAGACTTTTTGCTTCCCGTTGTCGGGCCTCGCCCAGCTTATCTGGCGCGAATAAGCGAGTCTCAGGTGCCTGGCCAATCAGCCGTGTGATGACTTCCGCGGAGGTGCCTTGGTATCCGTTTCCAGGGCGGCGCTGATCTGTTCTAGGGATTGCCTCGTCACAAGAAATCCCCCCCCCCCAGGCGTTGTCCTGGTCCTGGGGACAAGATCTTGACAGGCCAGTAACAAAGGAAACTGGGGGTGGCTTGGGGGGAGAACCCCTGACAGACCTGAGAAAGCTGACCAGATCCGGGAAAGTCAGGTCTTCATTGCCGTTGGCCCGGTTCCAGCATGGTGGCGGATGGTAGAAGATGGGAAATCCGCTGGAACTCCGAGGAACCCATCGGGTCACCTCTTGCGTTGGTTTTTTCTTTGGGCTCTGGACCTCCACTGTAAAGGGCCGCATATTTCCGTGAACAGGGTGAACTTTATCCCTAGCAGGTAGCGCGCAGCTCCAGGATAGCCCATTTCACCATCCGCATCGCTTCCGTTTTCCCCTCTGCCCGCAATAGTACTCTTCTTCGGCTGCCGTCAACTTTCTGCTAATAGATAAAATGGGATGTTTTGCCACTCAACCATCCTGGAGCTAGTATCAGGGCCGCTCCCAATCCTGTTTTCCAGCGCATCCATATTGTAACACGAGCGGGCAGCGAAAATCCCGGAAGCGCAGGACCGTGGTTCCGGATGTCAGCGCCTGCTTTATCCCGTTTTAAAACACCTCGTCTGCCTCTTCACTCCAGACCACTTTCGTTCGGGCTGCCCCTTCCTAGTCAGTTCCCTGTCAGAGGGAGTGGCTATGGAGGAATAGGTGTGGGGATAAAACAACGATGGTACCCCTGCCAATCCAAAAAAGAGCTTGTACCTGGAGTCTGGGTGTGTGGGCGGGGGCGCGCCTGCAACCGCTTCTACCACTTTTCTCTTGTGGTTTGCTCAAGCCCGGCCCACCTGAAACCCCAAGTATGCTTCGCTTCAAATGGGGGCCGAGTGAGCACATTCGAGGGGGTTGGCGGTTGATCGGCCCTCCGGAGTTCCCATAGTCACCCTCTGCAGATGGATCCCAAATGATTCTCCCACCGAGGTTGCGGGTGCCCTCCGGGAACGCCAAAGGGTAAAGTGTCCCGATATTGCCATGAGCCGCGCTGGCGTGGAGAATTGGTGCGTGGGCTTGGCGTCCTCCCGGGCCGCCTCGGCCATCCTCAACCACCGCCTCCACCATTTCCTCGTTGTCCCCGGTTCCTCATGGCGACCTGCCTGACTGATGAACCTGCGAGGCAGGGGCTGGCGCAAGAGCAGTCAATCACCACGCATTCCATCACTTGTGCAGCCGTGGGATCTCCATCCATTAGCCAATGTTGTGCCAACCTTGTCAGTTCCGCGGGCCTGAAGCACGAGCCGGTACTTGCGGGGTTGAGAAGACCCTTTCGTGCGGGGTGTTGGGCTGCGCACACTGGGGACAGCCTCACAGCGACCAGGATTTCCTGCTTGGCGTCATGCCGTAGCTGGTCTGCCAGATCGCGGGCAGGCTGAAAAAAGGTCCGCTCGCGCTTCTCCCACGTGTAAGTAAGGGGGGCCAGGGCTGGCGCCCAGTCGCCAGCCGTTCCCCATCCCTCCAGGGTCACTGTGTTCTCGAACATTTGCAGATGAACCTCTACATCATCATGAGAAGTCATCTTGGGCTACAGCTGGGCAGCTTGCACACGGGGATTTACCACCGGAATGGCTGGCGACCCAGCTAGGCGGAGAAGCGGCGGTTCCTGCTCCATCTCACTCTGTCGAGAGGCCAGATGTTCCACAATTTGATGCTGGCGGAGATTCAACCTCCACCAGAGCGTTCACAATAAGCTCATCCATCTTTCGCGGGGAGGATGGTCGCCGATCTGAGGAAACACAAGGGGCCAGAAGGGAAAAAGAAAAAGAAAGCTGAGCCAACAGAGATCACTTGTCGGTAATTTCCTCTTTTTCACTGCATTCTCCACCATCTGTCACGGATGGAAGGAACACACGACAAGTGAGAGCTCAAAATAAATACCCTGGAGGGTAAGTGGATTGCCCGCCTGAGGATTTTAGTGAGTAAGGTGCGTATGGAGTGTCCGTCGGTGCACTCCGTGTGGGTCTCCAGGTGCTGGGCGCTCTGCTTTTCGTGCAGTCTCGTCGCCTAGTCACTGGGCTGATTGGTCACACACTGGTGTCTGGAGAAAACAGAGCAAACACAGTATTGCCCTCAGCCGCTTGGAGACATTAGACTTCCCGCTGTCGGGCCTCGATGGCTTATCTAGCTCGCCAAACGAAGTCCGGTGTGTACTTCCATCAGCCGCAGGATGACTTTCCCCCAGGTAAATCTTTGTATCCGTTTCCAGGGCAACGCTGATCTGTTCTCGGGACGCTCGTCACAATATACATTAAATCACATCATAATTAAACAAAATACATTGTAGATTTCTAAAAATTAAAAATAGAACACTGACATGAACAAAACAAGTGAAATTTATGCTGCACTTGAAAATCATGATATATTAACAATGAAGACGAAAGCAGAATGTACCGCAGATTTGTCAATTGGGGAATATGTTACCAACTAAAGCATGCTAGCTAAAACTAACATTAATTAAATAAACATGTATATTGTACTAAAAGCTAACTTCTTAAAAATGTAACATTACCAGTAGAAGCTGCTAACTAAGTTACCAGTTAGCAGTTTATCAAGATATCTAGACTAATTTACAACATAAAACCCACTAAAATATATCCATTACAACACTTAACATTAAGCTTCGGTAAATAGCTTATTTAAAATGTTTCTGTAAATTTTCCTTACTTTCTTCTGATATACAGTAAATCTCTTGACGCCAGACCGCTGCTGACTGAATGCCGCTGAAGGAACAAATGGCTCCTCAAACAACACCGGCCTTTAAATGCAGTTCGAGAGAAATAATACCACATTGAACCACTTTAATGTTATGTTCTGGAAAAAAAGTAATTTAAATGGTTTTATGTATTCATACTAACCTTCATCTGATGTAAATTTAAGCACCTGCGAAGGGATTAAACTCTTGAAACAACTTCATGCTAGATATACAGACAAAAAATATTACAACATCAAACAACGGGATAAAGCTGTATCTCTTTGTAAAATGGTTTTCTAAAAATGGTTTTATGTATTCAAACTTACCTTCGTCTGAGGTAAATCCCTCAGAAATTCCTGGACGCACAGAACACAAGCTCTCCTACAGCGTCACCACAAGAAATTCAAACTACAGCTGTGGCAGGAGGGGTAAGAACAGTGAGTCGACTCTCAAATAAATAGATTTTCGACGATTACCGAGGGCATCCAAGAATTGCCAGGTCCTATGTGAACTCATCTCTAAAAGGTGAGGTTTGGATATCGTCAGTGCGCTGATATATTACCGTTCATTACCTCTATTTACCAATACTACACAAACCCCGAGATCCACGCACTACTGCGAATTAGTGGGATTTTATTTATTAATCTTACTCGAATTTTGCGGATTCTGTTCAAAAAGACTTTGTAGTTCATTCATGCAGATAATTTAAATACGACTACAGATTTAAAATGGACTGGCACGATAATTTTTAACAATCATAAAAACCCCGAACCACACCCCGCTTGCTCCCTTAATTATGACATTAACCATGGTATCCATAACAAAAATTTAAATAAAATATGACTATTTGACTCACCATGGTAAACATTAACTAAACCATGGTATCACGAACCATAGTTTTAACGCTTGGTAGGCCTAGTTTGTAGTAAAACTGCCATTTGTATACAATATGGCAAATAGTCTACACTTTAACTATTATATAATCCCCATGGTAATTGTTATGAGGGTCTTTGTAAACAAAACCCCCCAAACATACATCAAACAAAACACCCACAAGTCAAAACCCTGCGGCTCGTGACGGATACCATTGACGTGTAGAGACACAAAAGCGCCTTAATCGGTCTGTAACAGAACCACCTCCTGAACCAGTATTTTTATATGTTTTTTGTTTAACCTCTGACTGCCACTCGCAATGCCTGATCTGCTCCTGATCACGCGCTACCTGTACCCTGCGCACTCTCCGTCCTCTCGACATCAGCCTGTCCTACGCGCACTTCGCGCACTTTCTTCTCCTGTCGTATCAGTGATCGCAGACTTCAAAAGGGATTGCCACACCATCTTTATCAAATTGGACAATTGAAACTCTATCGACCAACCCCATATACAAATGGGTAGTGTTCAATGGTGGTTGATTTTTTTTTCTTTTTGAGTATACCCGGCTGGCGATAATGCACTTTTATGGCAGGTGCATTGGTGTCCGACCAGTTTGAGACTGCCATCTCGGTGCCGCTCCGAGCTGGATTGGCCGTGTCGAGAAGCAGATTCGGGTCCTGGACCGCAGACGGCACGCCCAAGCGTGGATGAGAGCGGAGAGAGCTGCACTGGGCAACCACCTCATTGCTGCGGACGCTCACATCAGGGTAAGTATGCAGCTTGCGCTAATAACAGCTCCCCACAACCTCTAACCTGTGTGTTTTCTCTGCCCAGGCCGGTTGCACCCAGGACGTGATCTGCCAAGATGTCCTTCACTCCGCCCGCCGGGACACCACAGAACTGGGTGGCATCGCAGTGGACGGACGCGAGCCAGGCCCGGGCGATGACATTCTATTCCCTCTGGTCTTTGAGATCTCCACACGGAACCGCTTCTCGCTCCCCCTCGCGCGAGCTGGAGATGCGAGACGCTGGTGATCGTCGGAGACTCCATCGTCCGACCACGGGTCCCGTCCTAACGTTAGCCAGAAGGTAAAGTGCAACAAGTCATTGTTTCCACTGGCTGCCTCGTGTTCTCTCGATGTGTCTTTGTGCAGCGCAGTACCCGGTCCATTGAAAGGGCTGACGAGAGCCCAGAGCGGGTGTGATCGTATGCTTCATCACGCCGGGGTTTAACGACACCGACGGCAGCGCGTGAGACGAAGAAGATGAAGAGGACTTCAGGAGCTTCCTGATCGAGACGGTTCGCCATCGAACACGATGCCCGGCGTAAGCGATGTATCCATCGTTGTCCCAGGATTACCACTGCCCCACAGTATCGACGTAGGACCGCAAGTTTCAAGTAGGACTTTTTGCTCTAATGAATGGGTATATTGTCATGGTTGTAAAGAAACAGAAACTTGCGCTCTTTGTAATACTTGGGAATCTTTTTCTTTACTGGAAGCGTCCTAGGCTTTTTCGCGCCTGATGGCCTGCACCCCCCACAGCAGAGTCGAAGGCGGATCTTCCTCTTGGGACAACATCTTTTTTCTTTTTTTTCTACACTCCCATTTGTTCTAGTAAGCCATTTCTCAAACTAAATTTTCTTGTTATTTTTAATTTCCTTCACTTCCCGTAAATGTCTAGAAGTATCATGTGCTATCCAATCTATTAAGACTGTGCTGTTCCCCGAAAGTGAGGTCAAATATAAATTAATGTAGATCAAGAAAAAATCTCTTATCGGGATGTAAACCGAAAAACGTATAACTGAAACAAAAACAATTTCTAAAGTTTGGGCTCTTAAACAGATCACTCACACCACCTCCAAAGTGGTTATTGTAAATCGAAATGATCACAGATAATAGTTTGTGTGATGTGTTTCTTCTCTGTCCTGCTTGGACTGTAACCTCTGGACTACGAAACCAAATGATTTATATTGGTGCTAATATGAGTCTACTCTCACCAATACCTACTGTGATATAACATGATCGCCCGTCAGACTGGTCTGGTCTGGGTGTGGAAAGCGTGATGGTGTCACAGGTGTCAACAATACGATTGTGATATGCTCAATGTTCCCCAGAAAACAGTATTAGGCTAGGTTTTAAATCTTTATGGACTAATTATGTGTCTTAATGGTACAATCTGTTCAAGATATGCAAAAGAAATCTTCGTTATACTCTTTGCTCTCAGGTCTACTGTGTTATAGACCACCTAGGGGCCGTATACAGGAATTCCTAAAAGAATTTTGGAGATTTCCTCTCAGACGGCTGTTGGTAACTCGTTGACTAAAGGGCACTTAATTTTTCGGAGATTTTAAGCATTACACTCTTTCTAATAGCAAATGATGTATAGTATTGGGCGTTTACTGACTAAATACAAAATGACGCATATTTAGGACGGGGGGGCGGGACCATCGGGGGGGGGGGGGGGGGGAACAAAAGCAAAAAAAAAAAAAGGGGGGAACCAGGGGGGACCGACCTGGTTGTCCCGGTCCCACTCATCGTTTTATATCATACGCTAGATTTAATTATATCGGTGCATGGAATCGATACTCTACTTATGTTATAGATATCCGTACTCTCAAAGTCGAGGATGTTATCCCTGGACCATTTCGCCTTGTATGGCGTGCATATCTGTGTATTGATGATAATAACTCATAGGGTGGTGGGGGGGCTTGGCGTTATCTGTCACAGGCAGAACTAATCTGTTCCTCGCCCAACCCTAACATAGAGCAGATTCGCCAATATGACCTGGCCTGATTTATCTCAAGGCTGGGCTCTGTGTACCGTCATAAAATACAACATGACACTAGATGAAATGAATGGCAAACTAGGGTGGCCCAAACGCTGCCATTTTCGGTCCGCCAGGGACAGCCGTCCTGGCCAGGGATTTTCTATAATCGCCTAAAATATCGCTAGGGTTTTGGCTTGATGTTCGCTGTTTTGCATACTTAAATAAAGAGTAGATGAATCGTTTGACGCAAATAACATGGCAGACATTGTAGTTAATGCAACCAATCGTGGTGCGTGAGAAGGTTGGATGGCTAGCAGAGACCGGTGCAGAAGCGATGCCCAAATACCGTGTAGCATATTAGTGTTGGGATGCTGGAAGCAGCAAGGAGCATACCGATCGGTGTATGACATCAAAGTACCCAAGTGATACGCGATTAGAAAGCACAAGAAGGCGTCTGCTCTCTCTGAGCTCTCACTGGTACTTTATACAGCAATTGGTACTGGCGCAGCGCAAACACAAGCCTAACAACGTGATATACTTCTTAGGCAATAATAAACATCCTGCTCAGGACGGTGCCTGCGTAAAATGGGCAGCGTTTGGCCTCTCCTACTGGCAACATGGCGACTATTCTTCCTCTAATGCCTTAGAAGCTTTGCCCTCCTTTTACTCATTCAAATTGAAAAAGGTTAGAAGAAAAATTGAAGGTGCCGATGGTAGTCAAGTGGGGGGTAGCGGGGGTAGAGTAATAGCCCACGCTCTCTCAGAAAGAGAAACTCTTAGCTGCTTGAGTGGCCTCAACTGGAAAAAGACTAACTTGACAGTTTTTAGAATTGCGTGGAGAAAAAACAGTATGTCTAGGCTATAGACAGGCTCTAAATAACGCCACACAGGGGCTAGAGTGCATATGCAACACTTCATAGAAAAACAACCAAAATCCACTCGCTATAGGTTTTATTTAGCAACAGTGGGCTATATTAAGCAAATGACCCTAAATGCCACGCCGATCTAAATATTCCCTCAGCAGTCTTTAAAAGTATGACTTTATGAATTCTCTCCCCCAATGATAAAATGAGGATAACATCAGAAAGACATGAATAACCATTTTATGTAATCTAGGCATCCCCCTGACCCCCCCCGGCCTCGGTCCCCGGCTGTCTAAAACTTTAGTTTTTACTATCGCATCGCACACATAAAGATGAAAACTCGCAGTGGCCTACAAACATATCTAGACAGCGCGAGAGCTTAAAATAGCTTATCAGCGCATCTAAACCACAACACATGTTATTTTAGATCCAATACCGCCCACTAAATTTAGTGAAAGCATGTTGTTACTCGAAAGCAGATATAGAAAAAAACCACTTTCCACTATTATTTAACGTTGTAGTATTCCTTTTAGTCACGTCCGCAAAACCATTCTAGGTGTCCTAGCGGTTATTAAAAGCATTCTTAATTAAGAAAACGCACCGAGACTAGATCACACAACTAGTGACCGTGGTATTGCCTTGAGGCGAGTCTGTGGTGCTGGGCAAATTCCCATAAGAGCCAATAATTTCGTGTTCTTGCAAATTACAGACTGTGCCTTTCGATCTTCCATGTATGTCTAAGAAATCTTTTAGAAAAAGTTGTGTCTCCTCAAGTGTTGCTCGCTTCCTTCCCCCCGCCATAGGAGAAAAATCGTACCCCCCCCGGGCAAAAATAAAGATCTCTATGAAGAATTCAGTTTCCGGGTTTCAGGTCCCTATCATATCACAGAAACGGACACCGTGTTAACCATTACAACTTACTTGCTTCGTGTGCATCAGGAACTAAGGCTGCATCTCCCATTGGCTAGTTTTACGTGTGATGCTTCTAGTTGGGCTGTGTTTTCGACGACCATAGAGTCACGACTATGCTCAGAGATAGATTAGCAAAGACTAGTAGCAGGTAGCGCAAGTGGGCAGGCTTTAAGATGGTTTAGATAACAGGTCTGCATTTGCCGGTTAGAATTGTCAATTTTATTGTATTTAGCGCATGTTACGCAAGCAGGCATCCAGGCTGACCTTGCAAGTGCTTTACAGAAAAGTGCAAGAATTATTACCCATACATGGAAAAATAGACGCAATCGAGAAAAATGTTAACAACCACGCCGGGCGGGGGGGGGGGGTTTCTACAAGAAGACAAGTGTCAGTGGCGGCGATATCGACAGTTATTGTGCTAGTACTATAAGGATAAAATAAAAACGGTACTTAGGCAAGGACTTAACTTAAAAAAGACAAGGATAGGGCCGCCGTCTTGATCTCTACGGCCGTGGTGTATTCCAGGAGTCGTGGCCAACCCGACAGCGTAGGTACTATCATGGGTAGATCCTACCTGTCCGATCGGTACCTTTATATATATTTTTTGTTTTTTTATTTTTGTTTAAATGGGGAGTCACTTACATGTTATCACCATTTAGACATATGTGAGTGGCCAGCAAGGATGCTGTCCTAGGTCCTCTGCCATTTATGCAATATACATGTTGGGCGCCCTTGGTAATATCATTATAAAATATTGGATTAGTGTCCACTGGTGGTGACTGCTGATACTGCAACATATATATCTCAATGGAGTACCAAAATGAAAACTTCTAAATTATCGAAGGTGCTATAAGGGGCTATCATAGTGTGGTTAAAAGTTAAATAGTGAGATTTGGGATCTGTACCAATAATTTTCAGGTATATAAAATTCCAGATAAGTACACCATAGCGAATACTTACTTTATTGGTACGGCAAATGAAAGGGCGCATATAGCGACTATAATCTTCGTAGGATTACAACTTTGGGCAATTAGTGATCGAATTGTACCTGATTACTTCCTCTACGGTTCATAAAATCGTGGTGTTATATTCGAACGTAACTTGTCTTTTTGAAAAACAGTATTTCGCCATGTTAGCAAAAACATTCATTCTTCGCATCTTAGAAACATTTTGCCAAGGCTACGAAAAATGTTATGCCTGTTTCTATGATTGAGTAAAGCTAATTTCCTGCATTCACGGACCTCTAGACTGGACTATCTGTGTAAGTGCATCTGCTAGGTGCTTGTCCCTGGCGTTCTCAATAAACAAGCCCTACAGATCGTCCAAAAGTGCAGGGCCGGCTAGAGTCCTTACGCAGGTGCAAGAAACTATGGATCAATCATTTACCACCGAATTTAGCAGTCATCTGCACTGGCTACCTATGAACCCAATCGGATGTATAGGGATGTCAGCATTGAGGCTATGAGTGAGTGGGGTGCTTCCATTGTCGCGGGGGGGGGGTGCTTAAGTTCTTGCTTCCCCTTATGAGGGGTTGAACAATCCGTCACTGTCTGTGGGCGCGGCTGTCCTGGTGGGCTTCGCGGCTTAGGAGGAGGCATGCGCTGAAGCCGCTGCTCCCCAGAGCTCGCACGTAACACAGAATGGAGGGTGGGGGTGTTTTTGGTGTGTGTGGGGGAAAAAAAAATGAGTCCGTGCTGACGGTCTTTAGGCGCGGTGCGGGTGTGTTGTCAGGCCTCACTCCCTCGGATTTTACGAGAGTCGATGAGATGAGGGCCGCAACTTTCGTGAAAGCGCCCCGTACGGCTAGGGTTACGCATTGTTAGGCATTACTCATCGTGGGTAGACAGGCATCAGGTTCCGAAGCCTCACGTTCCAACAGAGCTCTCGCCTTAGGCAGTACATGTGAGTAGTAGGCTCTTTCTATTTGACTCTCACTGACCTGCCTCTTGGTCGGTAGAGTGGTAGCTAGAGGGTCTCCGTGCTCGGGGTAGAACGACGCTCGGTTTTGTCGGAGACGGCCGTCCACTCTGTAAGAGCTTCCCCACCAGGGGCAAGCGTGTTAGGCTTCCTTTTCGTTTTAGGGAGAGTCATCCGTGCTGAAGGGCCTCACTCCGCCAGAGGCGGCCGCTTAAAGCAGTAATGCTGGAGGCTGTAGCGCTCTGGTCTATTTGAGCTCGCACTACCTGCCTATGGCCGTGCAAGTGGGAGCCTAGGGTCATCGCTCGCTCGCGTTTAGAAGAGGCGGGGTATAGCTGAGACCGTCCACAGCTTAGAGGGCTCCAGACTCTGGCAGGTGAGTGAAGCTCACTATGCCATGAGTTGGAGGCGGGGAGCCGGGGGGCTTAAAGTCTTATGCGGGTCTTCGTCTAGCAGGGATGCTGTTCCGTAAGTCTTGACTTGGGGTGAAACAGTTACCTGGGGCACTCATCCCTCACTGCTGCGTGCGCGTTGGCTATAGTCCATTCCCATAGCGCGGCGCCGCTAGAGTGATGCAGGCGGTGTGAGTTCCCTTTCAAAAGGCTATGCATGGAAATCGCATGGGTGCCCTGAGAATAGGACAATGAACACCATGCGTCCGGCTGTGGCCATGCTTCGATATGCATGCCATGTTGCTCCTCAAACAAAAAAAAGGATTGTGATGACGTATGTCATAAGAGGTCCCGTTTGAGACCCAACAGTTGCGGTATCTGCGAGTAGGGTCATAGGCTTCACTCGCCCTGGGCGACATGAGGATTAGCGAAAGGTGATTGCATTTTTTCGCATTCATGCTTTCAGACACTGACGTCACGCTTAGGGTGTTCCATAGGTGCCGACTCTACAAGAGAGTGCCCTGCAGCAGTCTCGTCTTCTATTTGGTCACAGGGAACCATGGTTACTCTGGCGTAATCCTGAGGACGTTTTTTTTACTATCAAAAATTAACTGTGAAAATCATTACTGTTCCCTAGCAGGCACGAGAAACATCTCTAGGTTACGTACTGTAAGCTGTGTTGTGTGTACCGTGTGTAGTCGCTCATTGTGCCTGGATCAGAGGGAATAGAGACGTCACGTTCTGTGTTGGACCGACACTAATTGGGATATTGCTCAGTGTGTGGACCTAAAGCCTACATTCGAGTGTAAACTAAATGAGGCCAATGGAGCAGTAGCATGCGGATGTCGCTATCTGGCTGCGCACATCCCGCTCAGCCTTGGGTATAAGAGAGTGGCAGCAAGGCTTTGCAGGCCACCTTAATTCATGCGTTCCGCTGAGGAGCCCGAGGGTTTCCTGCGGGTCCTTTGAAACCCATCTTATAAATGTATTAAATTTTACTTCTATCAGAACTTTAAGGTCATAAACAGTCTTAAATTTATACAAAGAGTGCTTAATTTATGATTTCAAGAGGTCTTAAAATTGCGGTACAGCGACGGCAGGAATTGCTATTAGCAGGCTTAATGCTGGGGAAAAAGACACAGGAGTTGATGTTCAACAGAACGATCGGTTAATACAGTAATTACTCAAAGTGGGAAGTGATGCCCTCTGGGGGCATTTGGACCAGGGGGTTGTGTTTTTTAAACGCAGCAGACAAGGTTTCTTTTGAGAAGGAAAAAAATCATTATGAAAGATAATTAGATTTGCCTAAGGATTAAAAAAAACTTAAAAAAAAAAAAAAGAAAAAGAAAAAATGTTCTTATCCTGAACTTTCAGGCCTTTATTCTCATGTCATATACTAACTGTGAGGTTCTTGCAAAAAAAACAATTTGGTAAAACACTTTTTTTTCTTACTGGTGATAAAGCCGATGGGGGGGGGGGGGGGGGGTCATGGGATTCTGGACCACCAAATGCAAGTCTTATGTCGCTGGGGTATATTTGTAGCAACAAGCCAAAAATACATTGTAGTGGGTCAAAAATTTATATATTTTGCTGCGTTATGGCAAACATTATTAGGATATTAAAGTACAAAGACTTCAAGGGGTGGTTTCCATGAAGACTAGGTTTGTAAATTTCCTGACGCGTACATATACTCAATGGAATGCGTGTAATTTTTGATTAGTAATAGCGGCATTGGCTAAGAACTCACATAGTTCTTCTTCAGACTGCGTTTTATTTTTACTCAAGGTTTGATAAATGAGTGTTTGGGGCACCGCTGTCGATGTTGCAAGATCTGTGGGTCAAAGTGCAGGTGTATCTCAGCCAACAACAGAGCAGCGGTCTGGCCTAACCAGCTGTTGTGCATTCAGGCGAGAGGACGTCGGATGTGGGCAGTGATAATCTCAAGGGATCCGAAGAAAATTAGGACCACCGTATGATGGTTTTGTGGTCACCAGGCGTTACAAATCCTGTTTCTCTCAGGGACAGTCAGTGGGAAGCTTCCACAGTGTGGGAACATATACTAACATAACGCTCGTCAGCGAGAGTCCCGGATCAACAACTAAAATATAGCGGTGACAGCCAGATATGTGCGTTATTGGGAGAAAGTTCCAGAAAGAAAAAAGAGCAGGAAAAATATTAGTTAGAGAGGTAGGGTTATTATAAAAAAAACATATGTCCTAATATCAGAAATTTAACAACCTAAGATATTCCATACATAATAACTTAAAATTGCTAAATATAAATCTATCTATGCAGTACTTGTTTTATACTTAAGTACAGCAAAAAACAGCAAGAGTACTTTTGTACTTTCTTACTATCGTCATGTGATTCTAACAAGTGAAAAGGATGGTCCGTCGTACTGTCGAGACTGAGGGCCGTGTGTACGTCATGCGGAAGGTGCAGTACAATATTTTATTATACGTGGACTCTGTACTTTCTTACTTCAAAGTACTTGATTTGAATACTTTGTCGCACCACTGGCTTTATCATCTGCATACCTGGCAGTCTCACATTATAAAACTTGCTCTGTAGATTTAATCCTCTCAATAAAAGTGGGGAAACAAAGTGTATGTATTGTAGCAAAATACATTAGATGTTTGTGTACGCACTAACAATGTTTTGCTTTTTTTTTAGATTTCAGAATTTAGAAACCAAGGGCGGCAAAAAAATCCCTCTATAAATCCGCACGTCGGGGTAGATTGTGGCTAGTGAATTGTTGTTCGTTTTTACTTTTTACCTCCTATGTTTTTTAAAGTATTTGTTTGTCAGCGCATCTCTACCCTCGTCTCCTCTCCGCTGAAAATAACCATATGATATGGAGCTTGTCTTGTTACTATGGGCATAACTCCTCATCTGCATATCATTTTACGGCATGCCATATTCGCAAGTGTAGTGGTGTACATGGGGCGGGGGGCGGGATGTTTAACATCGCGCGAGTCATCACATTAAGGAAATATGAGATTGGGGGTACTATAGAGTGCCATTTGTGACCATACACATAATTTTATTTTTTGTTTTTATTGCTACATAAAATTATCCAGTGTGCCTTGTCTATGTTTTATAATAATATATGAACATATTCCATAAAATAATAAATGGTTTAACAGTTTGTTCTCAGATATATTAGTTAGAATAGAGTTAAAAGAATTTCATTCTTTTCTCCACACTGGCCAAATAGTATTTCAGCTGTTTTAAACATTGAAATGTTTGGCAGTTTTGGCTGAGGAACTATCTTTTCAGCTATTTGTTTAGTGAAAACAGACTAGGCCCATATCTTATTGTCTAGTGTAAATGAAAATTGTCTGATTCGGCTTTGTGCAGCTGACGAAAGTCATTTTTAAAAAGAAAATCGTTGGCAAATCTTACTGTTTGCCTCTTACTAGGAACTCGAGCTGATAGTTACATTAGCTTCTCTTTGTGGTTGAATGCCCATCAGGCGTGAACCGCGTCTGATATCACGTGTTTGTAATCATCGGGCAATCAGTGGATGGGCGAGTGTGGCATCACACTGCTCAGGGGTCCGGTGTTCGCAGGGGGGAACTGGGGGGTGCGCCTGGCTCAGGTACCGAGGAAGGTGCTTAAAACAGCAAGTGTCAGCGATTAAGCCGGCATTTAGGCCTTCTGTGCCTTCAGCAAGCGCTCTGTGCCTGTCAGTTGCTATATGTTTGTGAGTTGTTCTGCTTTATGTTAGTGGTGTGTTTGTCCAATGATAAGGGCTCCATTTGTTCAAAGCTTTCAATCAAGAGTAAGTCTTGGGCTCTCGGCCAGGCGGATGACGAGGCATACAAGCTCGTGTGTTGTAGCGGAAAGGACAAGGATAGTCTGTGTGTTCAGTAGGGACATGGTGGCGACAACTCCCGCAAAGAGAAAAGGCGCCGAGGGTACACACAGCCATGTTTGTGTGGTGTGTGCTATGAGAGTCCTGAAGCGGGCGGGTTCAGAGAGGGGGTTGAGCGAGCGAAAGAGGAACGGGGAGGAGGGGGGGCAGATCAACCGCAAGGGAGTGTTGACGGCTGCGATGTGAGCATTTCTGCTTCACGTCGACAGATAGGCTTCTCTGTGTGAGTGTGACGGGAGGCCTTCACTGGCATTTCTTGGCGGTTGGTCCAGACCACCGCTTTTGACCGAGGTGGAGCGTGTGGTTGCACTCGCGGGTTTCGCTTGTCGGATCCGCTGGAAGGAATGTCAAGCGAACGGCATAGTGGGTAGAAGTCCCTGTCTTCTCTCTTAACTCAAGCCGAACAAACGCACGCAGGATTCCGGCGCCTCACTCTCAGGGTTTTGGATAACCCGCGGTTTGCCGGTAACTGTGTCTACATCCCTCGGGTGAGGACTGGGCGACACACACTCTGTTCTCTGTCTTTCCCTGAGGAGTATTGGAGTGTGGACAAGGCTCGCGGATGAGCTCGGCCCTGTGGGGGGGGGGGGGGGGGGGGGGGGGGGGGTGGGGGGAGGTGGTCACAGTTGGGGGGGCACAAGCATCAGTCACACAAGCAGCAGGTATGCAGCTGAGTATGCTGAACGTAGGATGAGCAGCTTTACATTAGAGAGCTGGCAGCTCGCTGCAGTCTGGCTATGGGGGCGCTGATTGGCGGGGCGCGCCTGTAGTAACGGCGCTCACTCTCGCCGGGCACCGCTCTTGAGACGGGGATGGCTAAAAGGTCCGGCATGCGATGTGTCGCGTGGTGTTGACATCCCGCGTCTGCGTTTCGGTCGCCGCTGCTGCGAGAGAAAGCATCGGTCAGCGACCCAGAGATCACGGGGACATCGGACCATGATCTGTCGAACCGGGTTGAGAGACGGCTCGTCGGATCTCCACCCGGTGTCACTAGATCTAGAGGCTCTGTTCTCGAGGCTTGCTGAAGCCCTGCGCGCGGTCGCTGTGCCCCCGGTGGATGTCGTGAGCTCCGCTGGGCGCATTCATCTTTCTCTGAGGAGATTGATGTTGTTTTGTGTGACTGAGTTGCGCAAAAAAAAAAATAAAAAAGGCATGGAGCCGTGCTGCCGATGGCATACGTGTTTATTTCTTGGTTTCGCTTGATGTGAATCTTTCTACAACCAGACCGTGTTTACTCTGTCGGGTTATGGACTACATTTAATTATGAGGAATAAATTGAACTATTTATCGGGACTCGTGACAGTTAGCATGTACAGGAGGCTCCTGGGTTGTTAATTTCTCTGAGTGAGATAACACGGTGTTTACCTCTCTTCTCTCTGAGGGAGGTTGAGCGAAGGTCAGGGGCTGGCTGGGCGAGCAGTACTAGTGTACAAGCCGCTAGCTTCGTGTTCCAGCCCCTCGCGCCGGGCGGATCTTGGGGATGGCACTTTCTTGTTTACTCCGCTGATGATAGAGTCAGAGTGGCGCCTCTCCAGGGCGAAGGCGATCCGCTTCAGTGGAAAGCGGTTTAGCTGGTCGGACCGTCAATTTTCGCTGGAGACTGTAGGCTTCGCTCATAACGTCCTGATGGGCATAAGGCCCTTAGGACTTTTTGAGGGCCATCTCCCTCTGCGGGAATGAGGCACCGCACATTACACGAGGTGCCCCGTCTCTCCTCAGGGCCCTCAGCAAGATCGATCTGGCAAAACCCTGCCGGTTCTTCGGTTCAGGGCGACAGCGATCTCGGCTCTAGCGCTTCTCTCAGTTAGGCGGCGCCCGGAAAATGTAGCAGTGCTAATTAAGGCTCGCGATTCTCTACGGAGGTCCCCTAGAGCAGCTAGTAGGCGGTCGTACCCCTGCCAGTCTCGGCCGCTCTCACAGGGGCACCGTAAAGCTAGTGGCGTCCTAGGCGCTTTGCTCAACAGAGGGTCCAGGACTTCACGCGAACGTGCACTGGTTCCACGCTACACCGAGTCGTCACTATGGCGGCTGTATGGGAGTAGGCCTGCCAAGTGTACTTCAGTTGGGGTGCGCTGCCCCCCGCAGTCAGTGATGGGGTCAGGTCTAGGTCTTTCCCTAGCAGTCAGTGAACGTTTGGGTCTGAGGAGCAAATACCCATCGTGTTTAGGAGACTTCAGCTACTGTGAGTGCTCTGAGTAGGCTTGTGAGCTCAGGACTCCAGGAGGGCCAGGATCCCTCTCACTGGGGAAGAGCGGGCGTTGTAGACCCATTACACTGGTCCCGTACTCTTCCGCAGTGGCTCTCAGGAGGACTCGATCTTGCCAGGCGCATGCCGGTGTTCCTAGCGGCAGGCAGCGGTCTCCAGCGAGCGCTTCTCTCATATACCTGCCTGGAAACGTAGGCGGTGCTAAGAGCAGCTCGCGATCCGCTGGGAGGTTTCCCCCACCCTAGGAGCGCGCTATTGCGCCCAAATACCGGTCTCCTGCCGGTGCGCCGCTTCAGTGCAGCTCGAGTCTAACTGTGCTCTGATGACACCGAGAGACTGGCAGTCTTCGGAGAGGGCTGATTTTCCACCCTAGTAGACTATTTGGCAGGCGTGAAAACTACTGCCAAATGTGTCTCAGTGGGGTCCTGCATCAATGAATGGAAAGGCCAGCAGAGATCGCAGGGGGGGGGGGGTTTGGTTCCTCTTCTTGCCGACAATGGCAGATGGGGGACCTTTCCTACCGCTGTTTGTGGCCCCGAGGCATGGGCTCTGGTAATGGAACGGGTGGCAGAAGTAGTACACTCTCACGAAGGACGGAGGTCCGTTGAGGTGGTCCCTCCTTCCTCCCATTGCAGGAGTCCGGGTCCTAGCAGCCGGTACGTTCACTCGGTTCAGCGAATAAGGATAGTGAACTGGAGTGTGTGTGCCAGTTGCTCTACTATGTCTTAGATGCTGTGCCATTTTTGTTCCAACACGCTTCAGTCAAGGCGGACTTGAACTTCAGCGCACGGCGCATGGTGGGCGACAGGGAGCACTTCAAAGGGTTCGAGGGACTGGTGTGTCACGATCTATCATAAGCATGCACTTGATCTCCATCCTGTCCTCATCGGATAAGTTGAACTGAGGTTTGGGCTTTTGGGGGCCAAAGCCTATCGCATAAGCGCGAAAATCGCAAAATGTCGAACTTAAAAATAACCGAGAAGAAACCAAAAACAAAAATTACAAAATTTCTTCAACCGCAAATACGGTTCTTCCTCTGGGTCTCTTGCACTCTCACACCCCTACATTTTTCACACTTCCAGCCACATCGTCAAAGATCTGGTTAGATATTAGCTGCAGATCAGACCCATGTGGTTCGGGGCGGGTTCGGGCATTCGAGATGTCGTTCTCGCGCACGATGAAAGAGGGCTGAGGTTAAGACTCCTAACGCCAAGAAAAGTGGTGCAATCTACCAGTTAATAGAGACCCAACATCACTTTATCTGGGCAGGTGGTTTAAATGGGTGGGATTGGGACCATGATCCGCACGTCGATGCTCACATGCATGTCGCGCGAGAGTGTGAGGAAGGCCATCCTCACTCACTGTCAAGCGAGTCTCGGAGATGTGGCTGAGGTCTGATGTCAGGCTGCGTCCAACGTGAATACATCATTGGCCTGCTGTACATGAGATCCCCTACAGAGGTGGGCTCCAAGATCGGTCGAAGGGGTGGAACCACGTCGGTTGCATGCAAACGGATACACGCGCGGTCGGTTGCCTTACGTTGGCTTGGACATTGTTGTTTGGTTGTTTGAGAAATGGCTTACAGGTTCTTGTGTCAGGGCCACGTGGTCTTGGGAGCTCACTTGTCGCCACGTGACTGCTTAGAGCGACGGTTTAACGCCGCTTTCCCTCACCGGCTGGGGTTTGCGATCAGGAGTGAGTGGCCCCCCGTGCCCGGCGGCTGTGTTTGAGTGTGTCGCGCATCTGGACATGGCATATATAACTGCCTGGAGATGCTGGCCGGTGCTTTTTAGCAGAGCTATCCAACCTGAGAGATCACTATGGTGTTGGTGCGCACCCCGAACAATTCACAGGGCGGTGGGTCTCTTACATCAAACAGCCAAGGATGTCTGCGCTCACACCATTTGTAGCAAACTAGCGTACCCATCATTCCATTGTGTTGGGTCCCAAGGGACGAAATCCTCTTGCTTAGCTTGGGAGAAGAAGGAATCGCACGACATGATCCAGTGGGGGTGCATACTAGATCATGGGAACAATGACATCGGCTGTTCGAGCAGGAGGGGTTCCGAGCCACGTGTTGAATGGCTGGGCTTCAGCAACTGTGGGGTGATTGAAGCACAGTTGCAAGTGGCTAGTAGTCCAGTACTCAGGGTGATCTTGTTTGGACGAGCTTCGGAAGAGAAGTTGCACTGTCGCCGCTATGGCTTCCCTCTGACTCATCAACCGTTTTTTGGGGTGCGCCACTGGGGCTGGACGTCACATGGTACAAGATGGTGGAGGAGGGCCGAGGATTGAATCTGCTAACATTCTGTACTTTTTCTCCCGATTGCTCTGCTCCCGGTTGAAGTTCTGCGGAAGGAGTGGGCCCTGGGACGGAGTCCTGGCTCGCTGTTAGTAGCCACGTTCTGGCCGGGCGCTCGGTGTATTTGCTTCTGGTGTCGCTTTATTTCTCTTTTTGCACGGCATTGTTCCATGGGACCGGGTCGCGCATCACGCAAGATTTCTCCTCTCGGCAGGCGGATGTGGTGAGGGCGCCGCCATGGAGCTTAGAGGCTTGAGGCTGTTGGTCTTCTGAGAGAGGCACAACTGCTAGCTTCGCGGTCTCAGCAAGCCGAGGTTTTTGAGACTGTTCTCTAGCCCGATATAGTCAAAAAATCGCAGGTGATGAGCTCCCTTCATTGAGTGAAACTTGTATGCTTTGAACTGGTTGAGCGGGGGCGTTTCACTTCGGTGATGTGGCGGAGACCTACACCACTCGAACTCTGCTCGGTTAATAGCCCGGTGTGGTACAATGCTGCGTGGTTCCTGGCGAGGGCCATTGTGGGGGGGAGGGGGGTGGGGAAGGGGAGTGGGGGGAGGGGGGGGGGGTGTCTGGGGTGTGAGGGGGTGGGTGGGGGCGCTTTCTTTGGTCCTTTTTTGTGTTGTTTTTGGGGTAGGGGGTGGGGTGTTTTTCCGCTCCGCAGTGGACCCTCTCCACCTGAGGGGCTATGGCGGGCCTAGCTCGGCTCTACCGCGCCCTACTCTCGGTGGCGAGGTCCAGTGTGGGCTAACACCCTCGGTTACACGTTCCTCTCGGTTTTGCGCTTGACGGACTAAGGCCTCCGGCCGACACGCCCCCCCCCCAGTCTGGCTAAGCTGGTGGATCAGTCATGCTAGCCGAAGAGACCGCGAAGCTTCCCATCGGCCCCGCCCTTCTGGTGGACCATGCCGCACGCCTCTGACGTTTTGGCATGGAATCGGCGTTATGCCCGATTACGGTCAGGGTGTCTGACTCCTTTCTCTGCTGCCGCCGTAGCAGTGTGGTCAGGTCCCCTCTAGGCAGAGATGGTGTAAGTCTGGCGCGCCGCTGGGCATTACGTTCCCCAAAGCGTCTGCCGCTGCAGCTCGCAGTCCCTGAAGAGGAAGTCTCAGGTTACGCTGTAACTCGGTTCCTCGTAGCAGGCACGAGACGCTGCGTCGCAGTGCCACATTCCCGGATCTCTTCCAGCGCTGCTTTCTACACTTGAGGCTAATGCGGCCTTCGCGCAATTGCTTTTACCTTCTGGTGATCGGCTGACCCCCGCCTATCGCACGTCTCGCCTCGCTCCATGGGGATCTGATTACACACGTGATTAAGACGCGCGGTCACGCTGCGGCGGTTTCCCCAAAGTGGTCTCCGACGATATGGTCGTTCCTTCCGCGGTAATCGCAGTAGGACAAGGAACCGGAGCGTTTTCTAGTATCCGTCAACTATAGTGGTCTTTTTCTAGCTCTTGCGCGCCTTCACCCGACTCACCCATCCTCAGCTGCTGTTGTTAGCTTATACATGTGTGTTCTTAGGCCGGCCCTTCGACCCAATGCATCCCGGCTAGCAGTGACCCATAATTTTCAACGTAAGTGGGCATCATTGATCATTGTTCTCGCTCCACTCTTTCACATAACCTGTGATGTAGTTTCGTTACAGATGATGACTTATTTGGCATGAATTTTTTGCCATTCTTCTCTTTAGATCATCTCAAACTCTGTCAGGTTGGCTGGGGACCATGGGTGGACAGCCCAGCCATTTATTTTTTGATTGGCTGCTGAAGTCCCAGCTTTCTGGCTGCGGAGCCAGAACTTTCATGAGAGTCATCCCTATTACTCTGCTGCATTTATTCCTGAAACCCGAGGGTTCCACTCAATGAGCGACTCTGAGGCCACAGTGGTGAAGATCTTTTTCTATTTCCGTACACCTAAACTCTGGAATTAACCTACCTAAAATTCAGTGGGAAACGAACACACTCTCTCAGTTTAAATGCAAATTAAATACCCATCTCTCTCTTTAACCTGGCAACCTCGTAGCTTCTGTAGCCAGAAGCTCTCTAATATCTAAATCCGTTAAGGCACCATTAATTATGTAAGCTTGGGCAGGGTACCTTCCTATAACATAATGTTACTTGCTACATGCGTTAGAAGAATTAAGCATCGATGCTAATATTAGTCTGTTTCTCTCTCTCTTATTCAAAGGTCACCGCCATCGAATCCAGTCTGTATTCAGATCATATAGTACGTTGCAGTAACCAGGATCAATGCATTGTCCAGACCAGATGGTGGATTAGCTTTTCCTGAAAGGACTTCTACAGCCCTGAAAGACCAAGGACAAGTAAATGAGCCTCTGATACAGTTCCCCTATAGAAGACCTTGTCTCAGGCGACCACCAGGACAAGAGATTACAGGAACCTTTTGAGTCACTCTGCACGATGTGACACTGCTGCAGCCTGGAGGTGAACTGCTGGCCACATGTGGCCGGAGGAGGCATTGGCCCCCGACTGAGCCTGGTTTCTCCCCAAGGTTTTTCTCTCCATTCTGTCACCCGATGGAGTTTTTGGTTCCTTGCCGCTGTTGCTTCTGTGCTTGTGGTTGGAGACACTCAATTTACAGCAATATCGTTGACTTATGTTTTTCAAGTGATTGCAAAGATACTGTTAAACTGAACTGGGCTGAGCTGGATGATGACCACTGGTCAATGATTAACTGCCTGTCGGCTACGTATTGTTGACCTATTTCCCCTAATTAATGTGTTGTTCCAGTTGTTTAACCCGCAGTCTGTTTTGTTTGAAACTGTATGGTGAGGGTTGACGGCGGTGGATAGGCGTAGTCGTTGCGCGCAGTTTAAGTACGTGTGTTTGCGTTTCATGGCGGGCGTGCGGAAGATGAGAAAGAGCGTTTAGATAAGATTCCTGCGTTATCGCCTGGCCCGGTAAGATACGTTCATGCAATGTGCGGATGGGATTTTGGGATAAGGCGGGAGATGCTGCCGTAAACAGCGTCACCATCTGGTTGGGACACAGTGTTACAGTTTGATCCCCCAAAAAACTTTAAGTATAAAAATATTAATGCTGACAGATTAGGGAAAGTGGAGAGAAGAGATCCGGTCTGGAGCTGAGCAAGAACAGTTGATTTTGCATGGCAGACATGGAGATCCAGATTTTTTGTTTGTTCATATGTTTTTAACATTCAACATATTTATATATGGGCTTGGTATCGTTGGCAGAGCTTCGGCCCCCTAATTGAGGAACCCTGGTCTAGGCTGACCCTGGTAGAGGGGTGATTGTCATGTTGGAAGGTGAACTTTTAGCCCAGTCTGAGGTTGTTAGCGATCTGGAACCAGGTTTTTCATTAAGGATATCTCTGTATTTAGCTGCATTCAGCTTTCCGTCTTCTGATCCACTTCCCCAGTCCCTGCCATGTCCCTAAGTTTGGTCACTTTGCCATCAAGCCCAGACTGATGGAGTATCACTGATGATATTTGTGTTACTTCTATAAAGTTTCTCCCATCTCCATATATAAGATCATGGAGCTCCAACCAGAGTGACCATCGGTGTCTTGGTCACCTCTCTAATCAAGACCCTTATCCTTTGATTGCTCCGGTTTGGCCCAGGAGGCTAGATGCAGGGAAGAGTCCTGAAACCAATCACCAACAATGAAGGGCTCACTGGAAGGAGGGGTTTAGAGGTGCTGATTCTTTGAACTGCTTTTTAAGCTAAGAGTTTTATGAGATATTTAGATATGAGATAAAATTTTAAATCTATTTTCTGAGAAAACAAACATGTTTTTTCCCAGACTTTGCATGGATGTAAACCTGTTTTAGAGACTCATAAAGAAGCAACTCTTAGCAACCTAAGTAATGGCATAATAGGGACTAGTTTAATGGCGGTGGTGACCACTAAAATACTAGGCACCATCCAGTCCCCAAAGGTGGAGTCAGTATTTCTATGTTTTGTAGATAGTCAACGCCATCTCCTGATGCCTTCCCTTAAATAAGTATTTTGGCTATTCAGTTTGTCCATTGTAAATCACAGAAAAGTCTACAAAATATATTGTCTCCCAAAACTTTTTTTTTTTTTTTTTTTTTTTCTCAGTCCAGAATACCTGTGTATTTCCCAAATCCAAAATAATAGCCTAGTAAAAAACACGCCTTCATAGAGGATACTTTTCTGATGTCTGTACTCTACTTGGGATTTAGGAAACATAAAGAAATGGTTCTTGGTAATGAATACATTCTGTGATAATTTATATTTCAGGTTTTGACTGTGAATGTCACGCCCTTAATGCTGGAATTCGCCCCACAACTAAAATGATTAGGCTTACATGTTTCTGTACTGCACTATATTTTACATTTGTATAGTTAAAAAGACCTAAAGAGTGAGACGGGTTTCGTAAATGTCCTGGAGGGAGGGGAGAGAGACACCAACGATCTTCTCAGCTGCTCTCACTATGCGTTGAAGAGTCTTCCGGCAGGACACATTGCAGGCGCCATACCACACAGTGATGCAGCTAGTCAGGATGCTCTCAATGGTGCCTCTGTAGAAGGTGCACATGACTGGGGCCAGGGCTCTAGCTCTTCTCAGTTTGCGGAGGAATTAGAGAAGCTGCTGTGCTTTCTTGGCCAGTGCTGCGGTGTTGTCGGTCCAGGAGAGGTCCTCTGTGATGTGCA
>NW_024879210.1:210764-265042 GCF_018340385.1 Cyprinus carpio | reverse complement strand
GAAGATAGGCTACCAATAACATGACGTCACTACAGGGAGGATCTGACTAATCTGCCACATAAGCTACTACTAAATATTATATTTTCTGCAAGTTGAAGCTTTTGCAATGATTTTGTATCGTGAAAAAGCATATAGCTAAATAAACTTGAATTGAATTGAATTAAACCTACTAATCGGTAAATCCAGACCAAATCTAACGTGGGTTCTAAGAATATAATATGACCATCTAAAAGGACATGGGTGGTCTATAACAGTATAAACAGTCTTTCCACCAGGAATGACAGAAGTCAGACTAGCAGACTGCATAAAAGCAAGGGAGGCTAACAGCGTTTTGAAATCACAGGCCAGAGGGGACAGATATCACTTGTAGAATTACAGTCCAGGAGGACCTAGAAGTACAGCCCACAGTCTGGTTCGAATCTCTTACACCTGTACCTAGCAGCACGCGCTCATTTAAAAAAACTACTATCTGCACAACACCGAGTCGGGCACGATCGGTCGGATATACACTTAGACTGAACAACCCCCAACGGTAGCCTGCCAAGGCAAGAACTTCAGGTTATAGGGCCTCATGCATGTAGGCCCAGGGAGGCCCAGCCTGCAGCCATACAAATGTCCTGCGAGTGAAACACCACTAGACCACTGCCAAGAGGAGGCAATGCCTTTGTGGAGGTGAGCTCTGATGCCCAGCGGGCCAGCAAAGATACTTAGACTCATAAGCCAGAGCGATAGCATCAACCTATTCCTTATGGAAAGGTCGGTACAATCTCTCGAAGGGCTAGTACCTTGTATGCGTCACCAAAAGAAAACAAGAGCTGCTCTGACTGTCCTGAAAGCAGCAGGACGTCCGACATCTATCCTCAGCGCCCTGATCGGGCAGAGGAGGTTTCACATCGCCATATATCAGATCTGGAAGAGCTGACAGTGAAAGGACGGTGTGCTTGAACGGGAGTGAGTGGAAGGCACTTTGGGACCAAACTGTGTCTCAGTTTGAGAATGATTTAGGAGTCGTAAGGTCCAAAACTCTACACGTAGCACTCACAGAGATGCGCGTGAGTCAACACTCGCTTGAACGAGGAGAGAGCCCACAAGGAAAAACGGTTTTAAATAAAGAATACAAGCAAATCCACCCGGAAACCCCCCCTGGGCCCAACGGTTGAAAGGGGGCGCCGGTTCCATATAGCGGTCCAGGCGGTGGCGAGGATCACCAGACCATGGAACCTATGGCCAGCCATGTACCTTTGAGCGTGGAAGGGGAACCTGACCTTGTCCAACAGCTCCTGAAGGAAGGAGAGAATCTCCACAATGCTACACCGTTGTGGGTCCTATGTTTTGGACCAGACCCGAGCACCAGCCGGAAAACACTGACCACTTTGAAGCGTAAAGCCTTCTAGTAGATAGGGCGCTCTCGTCTGTGTCATATGTTCAACACTCCCTCTGAGATGTATGCAGGTACCGGTCTGAGGCCCAGACTTGGCAGAGTCCATAAGTCGGGTCGCGGATTGCCAAATCCGTGGTTTGTGCCTCACTAGCGGCGCATCAGCCTCTGGGAACTATCATAGCTGAACGTATAGCACCTTTTTTCTCAGCAGGTTCGCCCCCCACAATCTCGACATGAAGTAGATGAGCTACTTCTTCTTTCTCCGTGGTTTTGACCTGCCTCGAAAGCGCGGGGGTCTTCTGCCGAGCGAAAACCTGCAGCTTGAATGGTGGGTTTGGTTGTTGTGTGGAATAGCCTCATTTTATAGTGTTTTTTTCAGTTACCCAATCTGACACGACCAGGATCATTTCCCATGCTTTTATGCTTTAAAAGCTAGGGAAGAATGGTATCTGGGCTCTGGTCGACTGTGTTTGGTGTGCGGCGCATAGCATACAGTGTGTCGCTTGTGGGCGCACACACTCTCTGCACACAGACCAGATTTCGTGTCTACTCGATGGGTTTTTTTTTGCACACCAGAACGCATTTCGCATTTTATTGATGGGGGTACTCTTCTAAGTGAGTGAGTGTCACAGAGTGACCCACGTTTGTGAGTAGGGTGAACACACTATAGGTTACAGCGGGCAATTTCCTACATTTAAAACACCACGCGGCGTGAGCCGGTTTCATTGATATTTGGCCCGTGAAGAGGTGTGTGGTGTGACACTGAACGGTGCCTGTGCTTATAGTGTAGGGGTGAGCACTGGGACGTGGGCACACATTTCCCTTACATTGACAACCAAAACGCGTTCGGCATGAGCCGACGGAAAGACAGACCAATAATTGCTCTTTTAGAGATTTATCTGGTGGTGGCCGTGAAAAACAGCCTTTGGGTTCAGGCGAGCCGGCTTGTGTAAGGTGCTGCTTCGTTGGCTGTGAAATTCACTTCTCCCAGTCACCTCTGCTGAGGGAACCGAGAAGAGCTGCACGCGCTATCTTTGAGGGCGGTCCGGCCGAAGCGAGACCCCCCCTCTACCATCTTTGTCTTCCTATTGTGGTCAGGAAGACTTTGAGGGGCTCAGGTTTCAGCGTTATCCTTCTGGCCTGGGTCCCCGAGGGGCGGGGGGGTCTGTGACGGCTAGAAGAGAGGCGGACACTGCTGAAACCTCCCTGTGCTGTGAAGCTGGCGGCTGAGGCGGTGGTGGCGCTGTGTTCCGGTTGGGCGGCTGTTTTTTCTCCCATCAACTATCATAATCATTTTTCTTACAATTGGTAGTTTTATGGGTTGTGAGATCTGCTTGGTTACAAACATTCTTCCGAAATCTTTGTGTTCAGCAGAACATAGAAAAGGTATACAGGGTTTGAAACATGAGGGTGAGAAATTATATATTCATTTTTGGGGAGAACTATCCCTTTATATAATATTCATTATATTGCTAAATCAGACACATGCTCATTTTTTGCTTATGTCCACAAATAGTGTGTTCTGGTTTGTGGATGTCACACTGATAAAATGTGTTTTAAAGACGTTTCAGGTCTGACTGGACCGATTTTGAACCTTTGTCAAGATGTGTTAAACCTCAAGACATAAGTTGACTGCCTTTCAAGATGTTACACAATGGGTTGTGTGATTATTTTATAGACAGGCTTATATATACACTTAAACTTATGCAGCAACACATTTACACCACCCAGAAGACGACACATTTAGACGTTACTCAGGGACGTGCAGAAAAGACGTGGAATTCACGGCCCAGATGACGTCAAAGGACGTCTGCTCAAACTTTCATTTTGGAAACTATTTTCAACCATGACGGTATGTGTAAGAGGGGGAAGTCTTTTCCTACAGTCATTAAACGTCCAAATGTTTGCCTGCTAGGAGTGTTTCTGATTTCAGTGAGCGAAGGAGGGGAGAGGGAGAGGAGTGATTATAAAAATGCCTCAGAACGGTGGAGGGGAAATTTGTTGACGCTTTCACTCCGCTCACATACTCTGACAGACACCACCCACACAAATGTGTGCTTTTTGTCAATGACTGTCCTCCTACAGGATTTCAAATCAGACAGGCTACAATACCAGTTACAAAGACACTGTAACAGTCTGTCAACGGCCAAAATTGTAAGAGCATTTTCATCAATTTTTTATTTTTATTATAGCCTTGTGACTATGGTTCGGGCAAAAAAAAGATTTATTTTGGTGTCTGGGGGGTGCCCCGATGCCAAACTTACTTGCCGGCCCGAAGTAGCCTATTCCTATCTTGCTTCATATATTTTAGGGACAAATGAAAGAGAGAGGAGCCACTCAGATGTGATGTGATCTGCTCTACAACCAAATTTCTCATTTGTTTACAGGCTTCAGAATGAATGAGAATATAATCTAAATACTACCTTAAATCTAACACACTCTTTCCCAGTGTCTTTTCCTTGTGCATGAGATTTTTCATATAAAGAGAGTGTAGTTTTAAAACTGTACTTTGTCTCCATCTGCTGGTCAGACTGTTTATTTCAAAAGTTTTCTTGATAGGACTTTGTGTGCTGTCTATTGTTTGTATCCATCGTCAGTAATGACACAATGCATAGATTCAACTAAACTATGTTTTCAAATATGTTTTTTTCTTTCTTTCTTATCTTTCTTTCTTTTTTCTTTCTTTCTTCTTTCCTTTCTTTCTTCTTTCTCTTTCTTTCTTTCTTTCTTTCGTTTTTTCTCTTTTTATTTACATCTCCCCATGAAATCACATCCAAATACTAGCTGATGTTGCTCACTCCTGGAAAGCCCCGCCCAGCTCCAAGAAAGAGGCTTCTTAAGTTGCTACCTAACTGCCTTAAAGTGAAAGCAGACTTTCTCCAACTCTTCAGTCTCAGCAAGCTGGTAAGTACACTTCTGTTAATCATGAACTCAACTTGCTTGAACCAACCTTGGACAGCTATTTGGAATGTGGCATAATTTGTCAACTAAATGTAGTTTTATTAATTCATTGCTATGGCTAATCAAGATGTGGACATAGAAATGTTGAGGATACATAATAAATATAAATTATTATGTGGTTTTTTTTTCCTAAATATCCTCTATCTGGGCACTTTCTCCTCAATTGTCTATTTTGGTGTTGATTTCAAACATTTGAAAGTAACTGATCAAATCAACACAAAATCACTAACTGCAAAGACAAAGGCGACCTTTTGGAGCAAAGTCTGCTCATAGTGATACGAGTTTAACTTCTTTGCCTGTTCCTTAGAAACAGTGGGGAACTAAAACCATGCTGATTTTGGTGTGAGCAGCCAACCACCTGAAAAAAAAATGTCATAAAAAAACATCCTTGAAAACTGCACATTAATAGACAAAATATAAGTGCTAATTACGCTGAAGAACACAAGCATGTTCTGTAAATTTTATAAGCATGCAGTAAAACAGCATGTAACTGATTGTGTAGATTGCAGATTTCTAGATCAAAATTAAAAAATGAGAGACATAGGGAAGTTCTACTTCTTATTTGTTTTGGGCTGAGAAAACGGGCATATTACTATTACTAGCTATGATACTATTAATAGCTATGATTTTTATTTTTATTTTTTCCCCGAATGTGTTACATCTTGTAATAACACAAAATGACAGCTATTGAAGTCCGGGAAAACCCACAGACATCAAGACCTTGCAGATCAATTGGTCCTTTAACAATATAAAGGTAAGGTTTCCAAATATAACGTCTCAGGTTACGTATATAACCATGGTTTACAGCCTGTTGTCAGCACCAAGTGCGACCCAGTATAAAAGGGTGCCGGGAGAACAAGTCATTCGGTTCTTCATCTGAAGCATACGTCTGAAGCATGGAAAGGGAACTAGAGGACGCAGTGTCTCGTTCCCTTCTCAGGGAACCATGGTTACATATGTAACCTGAGACGTTCCCTTCCGAGGGAACTTCAAACGGCGTCCTCTAGATGTCACTATGGGGAATGGTATACCCACGCTGCCATGCTGAGGGCGTGCATGCCAGAAACCACGGCAAACGACTAAGTACCCAAACTCTACAATAGCCATGGGAGTTGCCCCAAGGGACCTCTTGCCAGCTGTCAGTGGCATTATCCCCTTCGGGCCAGGGCCTGAGCTACATACCCTAAAAGAACTTACCTTTTAAGGGGTGGACTAGGAATCACAAGCTTAGGGCAGAGCTCAAGGCATGGAATCAGAAAAAAAAGAGATTCCTTAAAGGGGATACGGCCAGGTGTCGTAAAACCCAATTCAGACGCTGGCCTGCCACCCAGCCAATTCTGACTACCGCCCATTCTGAAATAAACCTGCTCAAATAACCGACTCAACAGATCTTTGGTAGAAACACCCTGCTCAGAAATGTATCAACAGAGATACATAAGTTGAGTGGAAATCAAGGCGGAGGACCGGGGCCTAAACCAACTCAGAGAAAGGGAAACGAGGCTGACAGTGTGTAGCCCTTACCATAAAACGGTTTTTTAGAAAGTGAGCAGAATGCTTAGTGTGCACACTTTCCACAATGTGGATTTTAGAAAGTGCTCGAGAAAGTGCTTAGCATTTTGCACCTACCATAGCATGGATTTAGAAAAACACGTTGCTTAACCCCCTCCTAGGGTGTTTGGGGGGCCTGGAGAATTTTTGATATCCCTGACATTTGTGCTTTTTTTATATAAACATATTAATGGATAAAATCTAAATGACACTGTAAATCAGCTCAAACTTGGCTAAAATAATATGTGAGGAGCATGTATGTACATGATTGTGTTTTTGAGAAAGTAATGTTGATGCTTGCTTAGTGAAAAACTAAAATGTTTAAACATCACTTGAATAAGGCCATAAAACACATACAACATTTCACAAGACATTTGAGTTTGAGAGTTGAGAGTTTTTGCTTAAAAATGATGTGAAAATTATCCTGTTCACTCATTCACAGAAACAATATATTGATTTAAATTTTCTAAGTCACTTTTTGTCTAGAAAAACCTGTATGCGAGGAGGCGTGAATGATTTTGAATCATACTGCGATTCACACCTGAGAAGACAAAGGCCCACATAATAAGCTGCATAATGAGCCTTTCAGAAAGGTATTTTGACCTGAGAGGGAAGTTACAAGAAAGAATGTGAGGACAAAAGAAATGCATATGTATTTTTGTTTGTAGTTTATTTAGAATATGGTTTAACCTTTGATGACCAGCTGACCTTCAAAGACGACCACATCGATCTTGCAGCATTGCATTGCACAACAATCAGAAAGATCAGGCCCTTCCAAACAGAGCATGCTGCACAACTTCTTGTCCAGGCCCTTGCCATTTCTAGACTGGACTACTGCAATGCTTTTCTGACTGAACTTCCATCATGCGCAATCAAACCTTTACAAATGATTTGGAATGCAGCAGCATGACTGGTCTTCAACAAGCCCAAAGAGCCCATGTTACACCTCTCTTTATCTCCTTGCACTGGTTACTGGTTGCAACTCGCATTAAGTTCAAGACATTGATGCTTGCATATAGAAGAGCCACCAGGCTCAGCACCCGCCCACTCACTACTACGAATCTACATCCCCTCTAGAAGTCTGAGATCCGCTAGTGAGCAACGCCTCGTGATACAATCACAGAGAGGCTCAAATCACTTTCCAGAACATACTCATTCACCATTCTTGGCTGGTGGAATGATCTTTCCACCCCATCTGGAATGCGGAATCCCTGACAATTTTCAAGCGACAGCTGAAAACTCATCTCTTTAGAAGCTTCTTGAAAAAAATTAAGTAAAAAAATTGTCTTTCTCTTTATTTATTCCTTCTCTTTCTAGCTTGTACTTATTTGAACAATGTCTAAAACTTGGTATCACAAGCACTTCCTGTGTCTGTTTACCTCTTTAAGAAGAATCACTTTATGTTTCCCCTAATTGTAAGTCGCTTTGGATAAAAGCACCTCCAAAATGACTAAATGTAAATGTAAATGTAAATGTAGAATATATTCAACTATTACACAAAAAATAACTTGAAATTCACTTGGAAGTACAGTTAAACCGTTTATTAGGAAAAAAAACAAATAAATAACACTAGAGTCAAGACGTCGTGGGTGCAATATACAAAATATCCAAAACAGTGGCAGGAAACTGGAACGCAAGGAAACGTTAGACAGCAAAAACTGCACGAAAAAAACAAATGGATGTGAGCAACACAATGTTCTGACAAAGGCAAAGACAAAAAGACATGGTGACAGTATATATGTAGGGCTACATTACCAGTCAAAAGTTTCCAAACCAGTAAGATTTGTCATTTTTAAAAAAACCGCCTGGGATCGGCAAAGGCGCAGACAGGAGCACTTGCATATTTTCCAGATGACAGAGAAAAGAACTTAAAATGCTCTGTCACTTTTGATTGGACAGATAAAAGTAATTCATCACTTGAATCTGTAAAGGGTTTACTTTTTTGGTGTATGCTCACCATATCAACAAAACTTTGTGCTTTTGTAAAATAAAGAAAATAAACAGGGTGCGCTCTGTCTTCACTGTCTCCGCGAACTGCTTTAAGAAACATGTCATTAAAATAAACTGAAACTCATCTAATACTTTACATACAGAAATGAGAAATATATCTATAAAAAGCTAGACATGACTACTCTTAAATGAAATAACTCTTACCAAAAACAAATATTCTGTGATAAAGTAATCCGTATGAAACCAACGACATGTCCAGTTTTCCCGTCTGTTCTCATTATCTCTAATTAGATTACGCCCACGCGCTGCTGACGCAATTGATATTACAACTCTCAATGTGAGACACTCGGCATGTAAATGCCCACATCATCGTAAACAAAGCAGCAACATGTTCATCTTGGATAATTTTCATTTTTGGAAGAAGACACTGAGATGAATAAGCCTTGTATATACCTCAGAAGATGCGCTGAGAGGAAAAAGCATTGCATTTACCTCAGATGAAGATGCCCTGAGAGGAATAAGCTTCATGTTTACCTCACAAACAGAATGTGAGTGCAAGCCAGTGGAGGAGATCTTTTATGTCGAGTAAGTAATGTTTCTTATTCAAATAAATCATAGATCAAATAAATGCAGGCTTGATGAGCAGAAGATACTTCTTTAAAAAGGTTAGTTTACTCAGAAATGAAAATTAGCCCATAAATTACTCACCCTCAAGTCATCCTAGGTGTATAGGACTTCTTCTTTCAGACGAATCCAGTCGGAGTTATATTAAAAGTTGTTTTTTGATCTCTTCCAAGCTGTTTAATGGCACTCAGCAGGTGTTGCAGTGCATCAGTCCAAAAGAAGTGAAATAAAAAGTGCCCATCCTTAATAAAAACTGTCTCACACAGCTCTGGGGGGTAAACAAAGTCCTCCTGTAGTGAATCGGTTCATTTTTTGTAATAAAAATAACCATATTTAAAACATAATCAATTTAATCTTGCTTGCACTCACTGTTGTACATGAAAGCAGCTCCAGGTGGATGAGGTATGAGGTCGGATTTGCGCATGCGCCGCTTAGAAGTGACGAATCCGGAAGTGCAGGGGAGGGATCAAAACCAAACAAAGGTCACTAATTAGAAGTACAAAACAAGAATCTACAAATAATAATTTGCTAAAGTAAGGGATATAAGCCAAGAGGCGACTGGTTTTTCTTTGCTAAAGTAAGGAAACATTGGATTTGCCACTGATTGCCACATAACACGAGTTTTGAGCAGTGTAGCGTAAAGCTTGTAAAGCGGGACTGCCATCCTCCATTGTCACCGTGGCTGCAGAATCCCCTTGGTCTCGACCTCCAGCCTCTGAGACCCAGACTCCGCCTCAGCCCATCGACCAGTCGGCTCCACCATGGCTCCTAGCTCCCTCCTCTCCGCCGTGGCCCATCAGTCCACTGGCTCCACTGGGCTCCCTCCGGCTCCACCTTGGTCTGTTGTCTACATCTGTCACTCCGGGACTCCACTCCTCCAGCTGCACGGGCTCTGTCAGGCTCCTCCTTCCCTTCAGCTTCTCCTCAGTGCTCTGTTGCTCCAGCTCCAACGTGGCCTTCTGGTTCCCTGCCTCTGCCTTGGTCACTGGCACCATCTGCTCCACCTTGGCCCTCCGGATACTCGCTTTCGCCCTGGCTCATTGGCTTTCTGTCTCTGCCTCGGGCTCCTCCGCCACCTGCTCCACCGAAGTAGGGTTGGCCCCCTGGAGTCATCAGCCCTTTCTCCTCCATGACTCCTCCCTCCGTTGCCTCAACCGTGGGTTGCCATTATGTCTGTGGCGTGGGTCCCACCTGGACACCACATGCTCCAAGTCCCTCCTTTCATCTCCCTCGCTCCTTCCTCCGTCCAATCCACCTTGGCTCCTCCTGTTACCTCCTTGGCTCCTCCCTCCATCGTCACCTTCAAGTCAAGTCAAGTCATCTTTATTTATATAGTGCTTTAAACAAAAAAGATTTTGTCAAAGCAACTGAACAACATTAATTAGGAAACTCTGTCTGCCGGCCCCCTCCTTGGTGTCTGTCCTCCTCCTGAGCCTCCTCCCAGTTCCCACCTGTCCCTCCCTCTGTTGGTTCTATGGCACGAGGACGCGCCGTCCAGGAGGGGGATGAAAGGTTTTGCTCCACATGTGCTCCCTGTGACCCAGTTTCTCCCTCATGTACCCTTATTTGGTCGTTCCTGTTCCAGTCCTCGTTGTCATTCTGTTTACCTGTGATCCTCTCAATTGCCTCGTTAAGTCATGTATTTAGTTCCAGTCTGTGCGTTCCTCCTTTGTCGGGTCTACTCAGTTGTGTACGTGTGTCTTCCTTCCCTTCCAAGTTTGGATTTACCCTGTGTGTGTGGTTTAATAAACGACCAGTTTCGTTTATAATCCAAGTCTCCTTCCTTCCAGCAGCTTATCGTGACAGTATTGTGGAAACAACATTTTCAGGTATTGGGGATCTCTGCCTGCAGTGTGACATGATTTCAACAGGTTATAGTTTGTTTATGGAGTCTTTAAAAAATAAACACTGTAAGAATGAACTTATAGAAGCATTTTATCTAATATTTAAATTAGAGCAATAGAATATTGTTGAAATCCATCTCTATTTTTGAGAGGTGTAACTAAGTTAAGTTCCCTAACTTTATTAGTCTCCACAGACTGGGCCTGATGATTTCCTGTATAATTTTTATTTCCTTGTATTCACTGCACATCCTTATATTGTGTTTTTTGTTTAACTTGGCTTGGCCTGAACATTTAAAACCAATTAACAGATGAATATTTTCCTACTTAATGTTTGTTGTTGTCCCTTTCCCTATGCATATTTACAAAATGTGTTTACATTTTAGCACATTTGTGTGTGTGTTTCAGTTTTTTGTACTGTGTCACGGGATGCTACAGCTTGCTCAGCTCTTGGTGTCTGGCTATCTGAAAGGCTCCATAACCACCATTGAGAAAAGATATGGATTTTCAAGTCAGAAATCAGGACTGCTGGCAGCCTTTAATGAGGCAAGGATAATATGCTAACTTTATATGAATGGTGATGACAGGATGTCATGAATCGCCTGAAGAAAAAAACATTTGTTTTTGGCAGTTTTTAGCAGCTGGTTTGCAATTGTTTCAATATTAATGTATGAGTTCAGACACAAAGTCTAAATATGAAATTGATACTACATCAGCAAGGACAGCTTTTTGGCTATTATAGTCTGATCATGCATATAAGTCTTTTGTTTTTAAACAAAGGTGGGAACACAGTTCTCATTGTGGTTTGGTGAGTTTCTTTGGGAGCCGTGTGCATCGACCAAGATGTATTGGAATTGAGCAATGATCGCAAGTGTGTGGGGTGTTCCTTATAGCCCTACCTCACTTCATTAGCAATGAGTAGATTACAGACTCCAATAACAGTGAGTGAGGATTGTTGTTATTTATTATTAATATTTTATATTTATGAAGTACCTAACATCTGAAATAACCAATATGTATTTGTTTGCACAGACACCAAAGACAACAGTTCTGGGTCTTTGCAAATCACCGAACATCTCTAAGCAGACATGTGATACAAGAAAAGACTGATTCCTCACCTTGGAGTGTATCCATACTTCTACTGGGCCAGTTACTGCTGGGCATTGGCGGTGTCCCCATACAACCTTTTGGAATTTCCTACATAGATGATTATGCAGAAAAAAGGAATTCTCCCTTCTACCTAGGTTTGAATGAGTAATGTTTGATCATTGATTTCCACAAAGAGTGGTTGAATTCTTATAATACGGTGGTTAATTCAAGAAATAATCAACCTTTATCTTTTTTTATAGGCATACTTTTCGCAGTTACTGTAATTGGGCCGGCATTTGGCTACATGATGTCATCTGTGCTTCTTCGTTTCTATGTTGACATTGATAAGATGTCTTCAAGTAAGTCTGATATGCCGTGTCTGCTCCTTCATAAATGGAAAGTAAAAACAATTATACACTTTACTGAGCTTAAACAACATTAGAGTCTAATGAGTAAATACTTTAGAAACTGTACTAATTCATGTTTAGACAAGTGCATTTTGACAAGCTAAACTGAATTTAAAAAGAAGTGTTTACCTCAAGATTCAACATGTTTAGCAATGTTTGCTTGTGTGTATCAAACACAGACAGGAACTTTTAGTAAGTTTTGCTTTATGTCTCTCATATGTAAGAGATGTTTTATGAATGAGCTGTTTTTACTTTTCAGGTTATTAAATTTGAAAAATGATGACCCCCGATGGGTGTTTGAGCTTGGTGGTTGGGATTCCTGATGGCTGCCACCCTCCTTCTCCTGACTTCTTTTGCCATACCTGTTTTTTTCCAAGGAAGATGTTCTAGAGAGGTATATCAAAATCTAATTTGTAGCCTTTTTTGATTCTGAAAATTGATTAGTAAATTTAGATTAATCAGTGATGGAGAGTTTTTGGCATATAAGATTTAAGCATTGCTCCTGAAGTATGCTTGGGTCTTACAGAAAACATATTAAAAAAAAAAAAACTATAACTACGGAAAGAAACCTGAGTCCCAGAGGAGCGTGTGTCTCAGCCTGTTCTCCCCCATCTTGCTCAACTAGATTAAATAACAGGTTAACCTTGCATGAATTTTGTGTCTATACATGGTTTTGCATGTTTTTGCACTAAATGTTTGTGTTCTGTAAATGTGAATCAGATATTGGAAGATGCTGAATCTCATACTTAAAGGGGGTCATATGATGTTGCTAAAAAGAACATTATTTTGTGTATTTGGTGTAATGCAATGTGTTTATGTGGTTAAAGGTTAAAAAAATACATTAGTTTCCACATACTGTAAATTATTGGTGGCTCCTCTATGCCCTGCCTTCCTAAAACGCCTAGATTTTTACAAAGCTCATAGTTCTGAAAAGCAAGGTGTGCGCTGATTGGCCAGCTATCCAGTGCATTGTGATTGGCCAAATTCCTCAAGTGTGTGACGGAAATGTGTTATACCCCATAACATAACTGGATGCCGAGTCCCGGTGGTCTGAACACCGTCGCAACGAGACAAAAAAAAATAAAACAGGCATTTGTAGCATCCAGTGGGCACATAATTACTGATTATAATGGACTTGATACTGCATATCACGCTGCTTAAAATAAAACCATGTATGCATTTGTGATTGAAGAAAGGTCAACAAGAGCTACGACAAGCGCTACTCCTACACTGCTCAAAACCCGCATTGGAATAATCAGTGGCAAATTCTTTAAATATGTAAACATAATTACAGACTCAGAGTCAGAAGCGCCAGACTGTCCTAGCAAGTTGGAATTGTACCACTTTATAGAAACAGACACTGACATTGTAGGCTACTCTTCCAGGGAAACAGTCCTCATCCTCTGTAAAATGCGCTGGACACATCCAAATATTTGGGTTGAACTGTTCTGGAACAGTGTTGTAAATACAACTTAACCACTGATTTCTAGTTGTGCCCTCTTTTGGAAGGCCAAACAAAGTAGTTTCACTTTCACAACGAAACACACAGCATCTCCACAACCATGGTGGCGTGGCAACACAGCGAGAATAAAAGTTACTCCTTCTTTCTTTGCGTGAAAATCTTCCCACATTGTGACGTAGACATGTGGGGGCGTGTTTTAATGAGGCGTTTTTTAGGGGGTTGTGGTTTGACTCAACTTTTATAAAGAATATCTCTTACAGAAGACTTTACAGATCTTCAAGAGCTTGTAACACTCCAAAGAGAACGGAAAAATTTAAATTGCATCATATGACACCTTTAAAAATGTGGATATAAAAAAATTATTGGTGTAAATCTAACCTTGTTCAGATTACGTACAAACAGGGTAAGATGGTTTGCTGGTGTAAGATGGTATTATTGATGCGCATGACAAACATTTTGCAATACACTCTTAAAAAACTTTCAAATGCATGGCATCATTGGTTCAATAAACAACCTTAAACATCCATGGAACCTTTCAAATGCAGAAAAGTTTCTCATAGTCAAAAAAGGTTCTTAAGATTTTTAAAATGTTCTTCAAAAATGGTTCGTTTAGGAACTCTTCACTGAAAGGTTCTTTTTGGAACGAAAAATGGTTGTTCTATGGCATCACTGCAAAAACACCATTTTGGAACCTTTATTTTTAAGAGTGTACAGTGTATGTACCTCACTACCACTTTGCACTTTTGCACTTTGATTTTGAGCATAATGTGGCTGTTCCAACAATAAATTAAATTAAATCGCAGATTTCAATCTCTTCAGGAAAATCGTAGAGGCCCCTGTTGAGCCATCCCACAGAAAAAATGATGGAGGACAAGAAAGCCCAAATCCGAAACAAAGGAAGGAGGTGTCTCTCACTGCGTTCCTAAAAAGTATTTGCCATTTTACCCATCTGCGATTTTATTAATCACACATTAAAGAATAGCTGACTATAAAAGAACATGAAAATGCTGAAAAGTGTATCCAAGATGTAGATGAGACATTTCTTCAACTGAATTTTTTTTGAGAAATTTTAACATCACAATAATCCACAAGTGATCCACACGCCCTAGTCCATCAAGTTGAATAAGTCCAAGTAAACAGTGCTTGATTGTGCATATTTTTTCTCCTGATTCATACAGGATGATTTACACTGGAAGTTTTATTTTACACTGGCAATGTTATGGATTTTAAGACAATAAACGGTTTCCCAGTTTAGGTATCAAACATCAACGTGGTGTACAGTAGTTAATTAAAAATAAATTGCACCCGCTGGTAGTTGTTGTATATTGCACGTGCTGTCTGTATTGTTTTAGCAGCCCAGTCGACAAGTAACGAAACAGCACATATAAAATCTCATTGCATTCAGCATCTGGTCAAACTGGATTATGGGTGGTTAGGTAGAAAAAGTTGCAGGTTTATGACCTACTTTTAGAACCCTAATGAGATTACTGTATTTGTTAGGCCATATTACACTGGATTATAATGAAACTACTATATCCAGATTCAAAAGAATCCCCTCTTTGCAATCATAATACTGCTCATGCCAAATTTAGCATATAAACTTAATGCTGCATAGTTTGACTCTACTTAGTCAGAACCAGATGCCTGATTAGAAGCCAAATAATGACTCAATCTGTGTTTTTCTGAACTACAAACTCATAATTCAAATGTTCTGTTCCTTGTAACAGTTAGATTTCATGAACTTTGCACATTTTTTTCTTAATGGGTGGGCTGCACACAAATGAAAATACTAACTAACCTTTCTATTGTTTTTATTTGTGTGTTTTGTTAAAAGTCATTTATCAAACTCCAAAATATTTTGTCTAATATTAACATTTCTGGGTAATATTTATAGATTTCAGTGTTTTATTTATTTAATTATTTTTTATTTGATTTATTCCAGATAAATGAAACACATTTGGTTGTTGATGTTTAATGTAAAAATCCCTGGATCTAAAGATCCTTATATCCATTCAAATATTAATTAATCTTCCAAAATATAATGTTCTTGTCCTTTTTGAAAATTAATTTTGTGCTGTAACGTACAAATGTTATTTGGATTTTTTTTCATATTGTTTGGTGTCATTTATCTTTCCTCAGGTTTCCCCAAAATTGTAATGAGGACTCTGAGGAACCCAATTTATTTGTTGGTAGTGTTGGCTCAAGTGAATCTTGCTGCCATGGTTGCCGGTCTGGCCACTTTTATGGGCAAATTCATTGAGAAGGCAATTTGCACAGACTGCCTCCTTTTCTAATATGATGATGGGTGAGTTACTGAAAAGAAATCAACTATGCCTTTTGTTGAGGTTATTATCAAGAACGAAAAATGTTTGTTCCGCCCAAAACCATAACAATATGTGTTGTATGTTTTTGTGGCCAGTAAAATCATATCTTATTGTTCAAAGGTACAAAGTTACTCATTCAAAACTTTTGCCACTACTAATCCACACACATACCATAGGTCACTATAAAAGATTCCAAAGTCCTGAGAAATAAGCAAGGGAAGATTGAAGCTTTCTGTCTAAGTGTTACATCTTTCATTATGTATTGTTGGTATTAATAAAGGGAATGTAGCACAGGGGTTTTTCAACCTGAACAATCCCAGGGATCCACCCAAACCTGAAAAGCATTAAAACACACACACACACACACACACACACACACACACACACTTACAAAGTACATTAAATGTAAATTGCATTACATTAAACAGAAACAAATATTATAACCTCCAAAATAATTCATGTACCATATTCATAAATATATTTATGGAAAATTAAATTAAAATTGATGCATTTAGCAGACGCTTTTATCCAAAGCAACTAACAGTGCATTCAGGCTATCAATTTTTATCTAGCAATGTGCCCGTTGGGGATCAAACCCCCAACCTTGTGCTTGTTAACGCAATGCTCTACCACTTGAGCTACAGGAACACACACAAACACACACAAACACACTGTATATATATTAGGCTGTCAAAATTAACGTGTTAATAACACGTTAAACGCTTTTTTTGCTGTTTTTTTTTTAATTAAATTAAATTAAATTGATTTTAATTTTAATTTTTTATTTATTTTATTTTATATTTTTAAAAGAAAATCCCTACACATCTTTTGAACCTGTTTTGTTTTGTCTGTCTGTTCACAGGTGGCTTAAATATTCCTTCAGCCATGTTAGGTATTATGGCTGGGGGGGTTATACTACGGCAAGTTGGGTCTGACTGTCAGGGCCTCAGCAGCGGATGTGTATGGTGGCGGTTTTTGTAGCATTATGTTCGCAATTCCACTTCCTCTTCATTGGCTGCCCCAGCAAACCAAAGTTTCTGGCATCAACTATAATGTGTGAGTTGTGTTTGATGTTTAAATGCTTTAAATATTGTGCACTTTCTATGCTGAATAACACATCTTTGGAAACCAAAAAAAAATTAATCTTACCACAAAACCTGTAGGAAAGAAAAAAAAACCCAAGTGAGTTCTACTGCCTATATCAGCACTTGATTTTATATGCTTTCTTATTATGCTGCTTTAAATGCATTCTGTTTACATACAAGTAAAAGATAAAAGGGTTCATTAGGGGTTGCCAAATCTAAGTGATTCAGCCATAATTCCAGCTACAACTTGAATTCAACAGACATCAACAGTGTCTTGTTCTGTGAAACCCTCTGACAGCTGTTTTCCATTACAAAGTTTTGGATATGGACCCCAATTTTAACTTCAGGCGTGCAATTTGCACTTTTCATCTTTCCCTCCATTCCCCAAGGATTTTTTAGATCAGTAGTTTTTCTTTTTATTTCTCTTAATATGCAAAGAAAAATTTTCTTTAAATGCTTACAAATCTGCCGCAAGGCACCCTGTTATTCTATGCGCCTTTGCCGTCATTGGTGTACATTTGTCCCCTAGATCTGCTCAGCAGTGTCGCAATGCATGTTCCTGTTCTGATTGAGAGCCTTCAACCTTGTGTGGGGCTCAGATGGAGTGGAATTCCTCTCTCCCTTGTCATGCAGGATTGTACAAGAAAGTAATTACCCGACAAAGAAGAAAAGGCTTGGTAAGTTATCTTTAACTTCCATTTACTGGGAACTGCATGGTACTGTGTTAAGGACGCAAAAAAAAAGGGAGGCTAATACAGGGAGTTTAGTACAGAGCCAGTGGTTGGCTTGAACAACCAAACGGATTTTATCAGTGAATGATTAAGAAATAGTAAACTCAGTGGATGATTGGTAGGATAGTGCACGTGAAATAAAGAACATTCTGTCCTGTTATCCATGTCATATCATGGGCATTCTCCAACCTGGATGGACATTTTTCTTTCTATGGAGCACAAAGGAAGATTTTTCAGCATTCAGTCGTTTTACATCACATTACAGGAGATTAAACAGTCATGTTGGGTGCAATTGCTGTTTGGGAACCACCAACTTTAAATGCATTTGTGTTCAATGAAGTTATATATATATATAATATATATTCTATATATATATATACCACACACACACACACACACACACACACACACACACACACACACACCACACACCGATATCTATATATTATATTATATAATCTAGGGGAGTTCACCTTGGGACATAGTGGTTAAACAAACACACTCCAGACCTACAAACACAAATGTAGACAAGTTAAAACGACCAGTGTTTTTACATCAATACAGGACCTTAAAAGTCAGTGGGTGCAATGCTGTTTTTGGACCCCACTAACTTTAACTGCATTTGTGTTCCCACTGAAGTATATATATATATATCTATATATATATATATATATATATATATATTTATATGGAGTTGTACACCATCTAGGGGAATTCACCTTGGGAAATAGTGGTTTAAACAACAACACACTCCCAGACCTACGAACACAAATGTAGACAAGTTAAAAACAACCAATTGTTTCAAAGTACCAAGACTAATACTTGTTTTAAGTGCATACCAACTGCAGTTGGAAGTGAAACGTAGAGCACGTCAGCAGACTACTGTGACTGCAGCGATGCAGGACGCAGATACATTACTATATAAATATAACACAGTGGGAATGTAACTCAGTCTAAGCCTTCCAAAACATGTTGGCAACATTTAGATACATAGTAACAGCCTCTGTCCCCTGGGAGAACAAATCCGTGGAATGAAAATTGTAGCAGTCAGGAAATAGGACAGTATTTATGTAGAAGGTCATGCAGCTCTGTTTGCATGTCATAATGGAATGTTCATTTGACTATTTAAGATGTTTAGCTTTGAAAAGTACATAGGGAAATTATTTTTATACAGAGAATTTTCATCTGGAATTTTTTTTTTTATTTGTGTGTGGCTGTATGCATATTATGTGTTTTGGATATAAATTTTGCTTTGCTTACATTCAAAAAGTTTCATGACCTACTTTGGCCACATAAAAAGAAAAAGCTGAACAACTTCTCTGAACGCCATATCCTTTTAATTGCTTTCAAAACAAACAAACTTCTCTTCCTGAGCAGTATGCTACTTATCTTCAGAAATGGATTATTGCTATAGAGAATGTCATGACACAAAACGTGTTAGTGGCTTTAATAGGTTTCTTAGAAGCTGTTAAAAATGTCTGTATTCATATAAGATAGTAGCACAAAAAAGCAAGATAGTGAAAAAACTAATTAGTGGCTGGATGTTCTAAAACTTTATGAGTTCAAACCTACCTAACTCTGGCACATATTTCTTGCTATGAACTTTTAATAACAGGGTTTTTTTTATTCCCTGCCATCTGCGAATTACGTAGTGATAAGTGCTAACTATTAATATTCTGAAAGTAACCTCTCAAAACTATTAAATTAAGTTTCAGTACTAACATTTCATCACCTATCATACCAAGAACTACAGAATTGTGAATGTGTGGGCATCCAACTGGCTCTCCCAGCTCTGCTGTTTCCCCGGACCAATGTGGAACTAAGTGTATCAGTTCCAGTAATAGCGCTCAGTCCCAGTCATGATCTCTGTCTCCATTACCTGCTTTGTGGCTTTCACTTCCCCCATTCCGCACGTACTACGTCTTTTCATGTGATGCGGATCCTAAGGTATTCCCTCATTTTTTCAATTCACTTATTTTATGTGTAAATATGATCTGGTTTTTAAAATGTTGCGACCCTATCATGTAACCTCTTGCTTGTTTTATAAACCTATCTCACCGTTCGTGTACCTATCTGTATGTCTGTTTTTTTCTTTTTCCCTTTGGCGGCTCGTTGTTTCTTACAAATTGTTGCTTGTATATCTGTATTGTGGTAATAACTCAAAGTAGTATTGAGTTATGGGTCTGAAGAACATTTATCGTTATAATTTTTATGTCATTTTCAGAATTTTGGTTCAAGGTGAACTGCGAAAATCCGACTGAAAAATTACATTTTATGATGAAGAACAACGGCATGTTCGTTGTTCTTTTAAAAACTCGATGTCAATGGAACATTGTGGCATCTGATTTGTTCTAAAAGGATCAAAGAGTCCTTGTTACGCACTTTTTAAACTTTAGTGTTGAAAGGCTGTTGAACTCTGCTTAGCAGGTGGTTTCACTTGTTGGTCGTGGCAACACACCGCATCGTTGCTTTATACAGCCTAATAAAAATGAATTTGATTTATAATTCTAATTATTGTTTTCTCTCACAGTAACTGTTGAGGCCGCAAAATAGTGATTTAGTTTATGAATGATTCTAGATAGTAAGTATTACTAGAATATATATGATGATAAAACCACAACATGTTATATGTAGAACCTCATGTCCATAGGCTTCTCCTATCATTACATATGTTGATTTATACTATATATTAGAATATATTGATTATTATATACGATATATATTCTATATATATCTATATTATTATTTATTTTATTTTTATACAAAAATTTCAATTTACCTCTAACTACACCTGTTCATCTGACTTTTGGAATAGCTGCACGATTAAGGTTTTCAGTCACTTTGTCTTTTAAAGTCAGATATGTTCGCCAAATCTGATACGATTCTATGCACACATCAGCGCATACCACATCGTGCATAGTATCATCTATACCATAGTCCCCAATAAACCTGACCTGTGCAGGCCTCGGTCAAAAATCTATCGAAACCCCATTGCTATCAGTGTAATCACCGCCCACAGGCATCTTTACGCTTCGGCCCCAAGCCTCAAAGATAGTGTCTAATAACAGACGACCTCTTTCAAAGTGACTCATCGCTATGATAGTTCCGGAATATTTAACTTGAAATGTGATACCAATTCATTTTTGATTTATGCCAACCCATGTTGAATATTAGGATGGTGTGATTTGCGCCGGGCCTTTTGTTCAGGACCTAGTTGCACTTCTCCAGCAAGCCCAATCATTTTGCCTTGTGGAATCTCACGCTTCCCTTGCTGTCTCGATTCGTGCTTGGTAATGCAATAAGAACATGAAGTGATCTGGCCGAGAAACAGAACACCCACACGCCTCATTATTCCTTTTTTAACAGAATATCAGAAACATGTGTAAAACCAACCATCTGGTATGCGGGCACCTGAGCGTAGTGCACCCAAAATCAAAAATCAAGAATCTCATAAGCTATGCTACATATGTCCACACTTTCTTATTTCAGACAGTTAGTGAGATCATTAGGAAATCAGTTTTCACACACATGCTACGAACGCCCCTTTGTCATGTGCTCTAAGTTTTACAGGTTCAAACTCTGGTCTCCGCACTATCTGCGTTAGGTCTAAATCTCTTATAAAAAGGCCCAACAACCTCAAACATAAAATTAAAAAAAACACTGTGGACACACTGTAAGTGTTTCGAAACTGTTCACAGGTGCATCTTCAGAACTGCCTGTTTAGCGGTAGTGTTATCTCGGCTCTTGTCCTATATCACACCAAGTCCTTTCACAGGATTGTGCACTTAGTTGCTCTTCTACGCGATACTCTTATAAAACATATTTGTTAATCATCACCCCAAACCATAATTACCACAGATTACCTCCATTATAACTAAAAACCTCACGGACTCAGGTGTTGCTTAAGACAATAGTTGAGCTTTGCCAGTGTAGGGGTTATCATGGTCTCCTTTTGTGCGTGTTTCAATTGTTGACTCAATGAATGCTGTTGTACGTTATTGATCAAAACCACAAATGGCGAGGGTGAATATACATTTGCGATGATTCTGGTAATGTTTTGTGAAAAGATATTATTAACACAGGTAACTTTTAATCCTTGACAGGCATTCCACTTCCCCAGCCTCCCGTGCTGTATGGCCGTTGCCATTGAGAACTGCATGTATTCTGTGGGGAAAGAAAAGCAATAAGGACAAAATCATGTAGCTACTACGGATTAGACCTTTTCAGACACAGGTAATTCTAAACTTAATCGCCTTATATTGTTATGGTATATGGGCACTTTTTATGAACAAAACGAAATTTAATATATTAAGCCCTTAAAAAAAAAAAAAAAAACAAATTAAGTCTAAAAGCAGAAGTCACCCCAAAATGAAAATCTGATGTTTATTGCTTTACCCCCAGGGGCAGCCAAGAGGTAGGGACTTGTTTCTTCAGTAGACCTACAAAATATGATTTTTAGATTCAGGCGTTGCAAGTCTCTAAGTTACCAATGCTTGGCAAATGTTCAAGATCGAGAAAAACTAAAACATTGCACAGGACACTCCAAATTAAACCCTGCGGCTCGGACGCCATACATTTGATGTGTTAAGACACAAAACCAATCGGTCTGGCCAGGACATGCACCTAGGTTATTTATATATTTTTGTAACGCTGATTCACGCAATGTCAAATATGTTAGAATCTTGTGTTGCCGCATCACAGCAGCAGGTGTGGACATCATCTCTCTGTGCTTTATGGGGATCGCAGACTTATAAGTGCATTTACCGCCTACCATATCGTTCAAGTGGACATTGACACTCGTAATGAATGTAGATAGTGTGTAATGGGCCATTTGAGAGATAGCGTGGCGGTAATCAATTATCAAGTCTGCGATCCGCCATAACGGCACAGTCAGAAGGAAGCTGATTGTCTCCGAGCCTGCTTGCTGTGAAGACCACGTTTCACAAGAGTTCTACACAATTTGGGCCATTGCTAGTGAATCAAGAGGTTTAAAAAGACTAACTAACTATATAAATAAAACACTGTTGTGTTCTTGCACAGACTGATCGTCTTTGTGTCTTTTACACATCAATGTATCGTCCCGAGCCGGCCCGGGTTGCATTTTGGATTTGTCTGTGCATGTTTTTTGTTTCTCTCTCATAGATCTTGTCTTCGTTACCATTTCGCCCATGCCCATTGTCTTAAGACTCTGAGGATGAAGAACACGCAACGCCTGAATTTGGTTTTTCATTAGTTTAAAACATCATACTTGTGGTGTTTCCTGTGACAGAAAATCGAGCTCACTTTACATCTTGGGTGCACTGGGAGGTAAGCAGAATCACATCACAATTTTCATTTTTGGTCAGTGAACTATCCGACTTTAAATCGGTTTTATTACTGGTGTATAGTTTTGGGCCTCCCATCTTGCCATGGTTGGACAAAGTGCTCCATGTCTGGCCCAAAGAGCAGACCCCCAAACATCACACTCTAACAGGACAAGGCCTGACTTTCAAGCATTTTATTTTTTTTTTCACTATTATTTTTGTCCGCCAGGTCAACGGTCTAACATCGGTAAATAGATTGTTTTGGTTCACACGTCGAGATTCCTTTGGACATCCAGATTTTCCTTTAGAGTTTGGGGTGAGTATTTTGTCTGTTTTTTCCTGCTCTTTTGTGGTGCCTAGAAGAATTCGAATCAACCAGGAACACAGAATGAGGAAACTGGAGACACATCAGACCAAAAGGGGAATGATCCAAGAAATGAAGATGACAAACTAGATGTTAACAAACCTCAATGGACATCTGTCATTACACAAAAAGACACTTAGGAGTAAAGATCAGTTAAGTTGTGATAGCTTATCGGGACGTGTCGTTTTTTGGGTGGAATAAAGTTTAGAGTTAGTCTTACGACAAACTGGAGTTTCTCAAGCTTACCATAAGGCAATTATACTCAAAACGGGTAGTAATGTTTGACAGAGGTTTTTAAACCAGACTGTTGAAACACACTCAGTTCTAGTACAAAACAATTGCCAACAGCCAGACATACTGATGCTAAAGGAAATAACGTCCACTTTAATACTACATGATATGTTTATTGTATTATCTCTGCCAAAGCCTGAAATATATTCTTTACATTCTCCTTAGAGTATATATTTTGTTGTGAACACTCAAGTTTGTACTTTACACAGTGTATATGCTAAAAATGTGGAAAATAATGTGAGTAGATTATTTGAACTCTCTAATTAGGGTAGACAAGGAGCAAAGTATGGTGATAAAATTAGACTCTTGCTTCTGTCGTGGTGCGCATTCTGTAGTTACTTTTTTTACTTTGATGTGTTTATATCCAGGTTACATTTAAGATCATTTTGTAGTCTTGGGAACTAAACACATTTTGGTTTTAGTGTCTGTAAAGTGTTACAATCTGTTTATGATATACTAGTGTATGAAAATATCTACTCATATTGGTGCATTATGAGAAGATTTTTATAGAGATTGTATTGTACTAGGGTACATTTCACGATATAACCATGGTCAAATTGCTATATATGTAGCATATCTTACCTTCCACATGAAAATATACTTAACCCTGTTATAATTGACAATTCTAAGATGTGTGATCTCACTTTTTATATGTTGTATCCTAAAAACTCAATTTATCCCTGTTTTGTTGAAACAAAACCATACAAATTTCATATTTCATAACATGGCTTGCTTTGATGGGTTTGGTCTTGAATTAAAAATGCTGTGCACAATGCCTCTATATACCTGCAGGCCAAATAATGTACAAGTAAATTAGTCCAATTGTTAAAGTTCGATTTCTAAGCTCATAATTTATTTTGAAGGGATTACTGATTTTGAAAAAATACTAATGTCAAAATTAGCTGTTTATAGGTTTTTTTTTTACATTTTAAAGAGAGTGACAATGCGCTCCATGCCAGAGGTGCTTACCCAGCGGCCCCACACATGATCTTTGTGTCATCCATCTCAGAGTCGGAGCCACACTCAGCGGCATCTTGAGGGAAACTGGCTGCGTCTCCACTGTGACAATTAAGATGGACAGAAGCCAGGCAAACTGCAAGTCATGTCGTTTGGATTAGCTGCCGGCGAGATCGCTTAGTGACTCCAAAGTGTGGGGCTCGCAGGTGATGCTTGAATAGCAGGAGTTTGCAGATGGGCCTAGTCCTATTTTACCAGCCCTTGACTCACGCTAGCTTTTTTTGTTTCAGCGCCGTTCAGGAATAATGTCCACCTAGCTTCACTCTTCTTGAATTCTGCCATGGTTGTTGGGCCCACTGCTGTTCAACTAGGAAGACAGATGTGTGTGATAAGGAGTTGTGTTTGGCTATAGACGCAGTCCCCTCTCGGTTTGTAGTAACAACATTCATCTGGGACGTGACGTTATTCCATCTTATTCCACGGAGGGTGAAGTCCATGGAAGAAACCCTAACGATAAGCCTGTGGTTCATGCAACTCTAGTAGGGATGGTAAAGAATTTAACCTATAAGGGTGATGAGGAGCTTGTGGATTCTCATCAGTCACACTTGCCTGCCTATGTGAACAATGGATGTATCACAACAGAACTGAGTGATGGGTTGAGGCAGGTCCCTTTAGGATGTCTCCACATAGAAATTTAGATTAGCTTTACATGGCTGTCTGAAGCTCACTCCCCAGCACAGATTTTGCCCTCCATGCCACCAAGCATGACAATCATCAGTTGACTCGCTTACTGCTAGTGGTCACCACGGAACGCGGAATCTCAATCAGTGGGATCTTCTGGTTGGAAGCAACCGAGTCGACCATAGCTCTTCTGGAACGGGCCTGATGTTTGCCTTCCAGGATAGTTGGCACTACCGTGAGGCGGATTAGTCCAATACAAGTTCAGGGAGGGCATGTTTAAGTCAGTGGGCTATTAAGTGGACACATTTCCACACTGCTAGGTCAAGGGCTATTTTGCACTTAGATGTTGGTACCCTGAGCTTATTCTTCCTCCACTTCATTCTCTTACTATGTAAGGCCTCAGGCGATGAGGTGCTTGCGTTTCCCAAATAATATAACACTTAAAGACAAAACCAGGGAAGTAAGGAGAGACAAAATGCATTCAGAGCACCCACTCTATACCTTATTGTGCCCTTGAGAATGTACATGGAATGAGTGGTCTTTTAGTCACCTCACTAAAAAGATGGGGAGTGTTCGAATATCACCTCATCATCATGAGTCACTTCATTTTTCCAGTGGTGTTTGCCTATTTCCTGTGCCTGGACAGATGCCTTATGTTCTTCTTTCCTACGTCATCACATTTTAAAAATAGATCCAACCGTGGGCAGTTAGATGTACGCTACTACCATTCCCTCCCTTGTCACCTATATCCCGCCTAGTTTAGGATGAAGTGCTAGATAACTTTTTATGACTAAGCCTGTGCTGTAGATAGTGAAAATTATACAAAGACCGTTTACTAATCACTACATTAAGGCGGTTACTACACACATTTTTAAGTCAGTAAGTGCCCTGTAAAGTACTGAAGATGAGAATAGTTGGATCGTCAACATGCTTACCTCATTGTTCATGTAAAAATAAGACGCACAAGGTGGGCTGGATCATCACAATCTGGCTAGCGGTGTAGGAACCGATGGAGACGAGGAAATAACCGATACAAAGTCTTTCAATCCAAGGAAGAACACGGTACATCCAAACACCGGGAATGGCAGACAGAATCCAATCGTATCATAAACAAGGACCCGACCAAGACAGACTGCACTAGACTAGGACTTACAAGGGAGCCGTATGTAGGATTGTGGCCTGAAACTGGTTATGGCAATCACTATAAAAGACCTGGAGAGCGGTGTATCACCCTCACCCTTACACCTGAATTACGGCGTTGCGAGATGACGCGGCAGGATCCACGCAGGCGTGCAAAGGCGTGGATCCGCGCCGAGGCCAGGTGGATGCAGGAGCGACAGGAGTACTGACGCAGGGAGCCCGAGGTATAAGGACGTCTGACGGGCAGCTGGCTCATGGACGGAAGAACACAGAACTCATGATCTCTGCAAAGCCGTCTTATGGATGGAATCGCGAACAAGGACCCCATAAAAGAATATTGATCTTTTAATTAATTAATGTTTTAACCATTAGTTAAGTTTTGTTATACTTGCTCTGTATGTTGGAGTCCCATGGTGGCTTCCCCCTCAGCACGCCGAACCGCGTCGATCACTTATTGCATGTCTTTCCGGCACTCACACAACCATGAGATGCGACAGGAGCAAGTCGCCGAGCCGCAGAGTATGGACAAGCTCGGTATGGAGCCTGGTGAGGATGTTAGCCCTGAGGAATGAGCTAATGCGCTATACTCTGCTGGGCACACGGTGGATGGACCCCTGCTCTCACCAGAATTGTCCCCCCCTTGCCTTAGTTCTCCCGATCCTCCCGGGACCACCTTTAGGGGACTTGCTCGGGTCACCAGCCATGGTGGATTTGCCACCTCAGCCTTCGCAGTCCCACCTGTTTATGAGCTCCAATGCTTTTTTTGGCCTAATCACATGCCCATTCAGAGAACGTGCGTTTTCATATTCCGATCATCCGTTTTTGTCTATAGTCCCCCTAGTGGTCCGGCTTAGCATCCCCGGATACATGGATGCAGGACGTACAAGGGAAAACATCAAGCAATTGGAGAATCGTCTAGGCGAGGATGGACAGTTCTTCGGGATCCTGAGCTAGCGCCCAACAGAGAGATAAGGTGAGATACGAACAAAGAACGTGGCCGCAACTGTGCGGTAGGTGGGCTGCCCAAACGAACAGTGCGAGGAGGAAGCAGCGCAGAGGGTTGGTGAGGCGCTAGCCTTGAGGACGAATTTGTCGAGCATACCGGCCCGCCCACTTTTAAGCAACAGAACAATTGGGCCTGTTTCATTGGCTGCGCAGTATACAATGTTATTTCCATCTCCACACTTCCTGCGTCACTTGACGTTTTCTTTTCTTGCGCCATACACTTCCAGCCACCTCAGCCACAGTGTCCATCTTGATGTCGACTACTCTCCCGGCCATACGCAATACTCCATTATCTACCCCGCGACTTGCTCCCAGCCCCTGTCTCACCCCCCTTGAGGGTGCGGAGGGTGGGCATTTGTGAGCATCCGGGCTCCTCGACCAGAACATGGGGATGGTGCCATCTTTTCCTTCATTTTGGCACTTTCGCTGCGCCATACTCAGCCCCCCTCTCAGCACAGTGGCATTGCGTCGACTCCTCTCCGCAAGCACACCATCCGCCGGGAACTTCTACCATGGGGTGGGCTCTGTAGCTGGCTTCTCGGACCTTGGGACTGCATACACAAGCCTCAGCTCCTCAGACGGAACAGCTCTCTCTGGCTCCCCCCTTGTTGGTCGCGGCAGGCCCTGGCTCCCCGTCAGCCAGTGGGCTAGGGCGACGAGAGGCTTTCTACCCACGCTCAGCCCAGTCGTGGCTTTATAGAAAGCAGACGAGTCTCTATGATAGGTTACTGGCCCATTAGAATTGTTTTGGCTCAGTTGGCATGTAATAATAAAATACTTACACATAAGGTGACGATATGAACATAATCTCAGCCATTTTTAGAATATACTCTCCTCCTCTAGGACTGTGTGTAAGTGGATTTGGATTTTTGCAACAAATACCATTTTTAAATCCCGGGTCATAATGTGTGAATGCTTAAACAAAGAAAACATTATTTCTGGAAGCGTGGCTGTTCATGCTTTGATAATGAAAAGTTGTGTATGACGGTTTAAGGTTTATTAAATAATACGATTTATTAGCGACATATGTACACATTTTGTATTCGACTCATATGCCCCCCCGCCTTCTGAACGACGCCTAGTCTTTATCAATCCATTGTTATTTTATCAAAGATCATCGGAGTCTGAAAGATGCTAAGAGTTGACGTCATGGCTGACCTGCATTGGCCAACTATACAGGAGCCGGTTGTGATTTGGCCAAAATGTTTATTTCAGGACTCCTGTACGGAGTAATTGTCCTAACCCTCAACAGGTACTGGTATTGTGTGTGTCCCTGTCAGCCAGAACCCCGGCGTGACAGGACCCCAAAAACAATTAAAAGCAATTACACTGATGGCATGTTTGATTTCCCTTGAGACTGACTTTTGTTAGTCATACCAACGTGGGGATATTACTTTGGTTGATAATGAATCATTCTCCCATATACTGTCTGTGTTGTAGAGAGATGTAGAGCTCTGGTGGGGGCAGATTTCCATGTTAGGAAAGAGCCGTTTCTAGGCCCCCGTGGGACTAGTCTTAACTTCATAAAGAATATATCTTTGGATTGAGACTCTTAGTCTTTGACTTACAGATATTTCGTATGCACCAAGACGCTCGTACACTCCAAAGAGAAAGGAAAAAAATTTAACGTATCAAATGACCCCTTTAAAATCACTTACTATACCGATTCATTCAAACACCCTAATCATTTATGATTTATGAATGAAAATGGAACTTACTCAGAGACTTTGCGGTGATTAGTTTTGGCTCTCGTGGGAACTAGTTTGTTAAAAGGGGCAAACAAAAAAAACGTAACGTAGCAATAGCTTCGCACATTTAATGTTAACTTTGTCATGTCAGGGCTTTAAGAAGGAGGTACCAGTTGCAGAGTGATAAAGTAACCATGGTTTGACAAAACGACGGATACAAGCGGGTAGTGAAGTGCCCAAATACCACACAACAGGACACACAAAAACAGGACAGCTAGGGAAGGGCCCACTGGGTCGCTTCAGGAAACTTGCCAGAATACTGGCAACAGAGGGGGAGGTGCAAGACCAGGCAGATGGAGAAGACAACACAAGGCATCAGAGCAGAGCTCAAACATTTGGAACGCCGACGAAGCCAAAACCAAGAGCCAGGACAGGTGAACCAGGGCAGGACCACGGGAACAGGTCAGGAACTCTAACACAAGACCCGGACACGACATAAGTTCCACAGAAACACAGATTAAACCCAAGCCAAGGGAAAATAACAACTTAAAGAATATCAAACCAAACCAAGGAATCAGGACTAGAAACAACTAAAATTACAAGTAAAATAAGAGCCAAGAACCAAACAAGAGTACCACCTTAAATGAGCAAGACAAGAACATGAAAACAACCAGGACTAGACAAAAACAAGGGCACAAGAACCAACTTAGGACAGGGAGACACGGCACATATAAAGACCACATCCACAGACCAGCTACGAAGACGGTGACAAGGGGGTGAAAATGACCACAAACCAGCAAACACAAAAGGGTAAGGAACACTATAAAATAGGGGGAAAACATGATGAAACAGGTGGAGCACAATTAGGACTACACAAGGCTAACAAGCGAGGGATGACGCTAGAATGAAACAAGGAGGAGGGGACTAAGGGAGCACATGGCCGAGAAAACAATTAACAAGACCATGTGCTGACAAGACTTAAACAAGAAACAAGACACAAAACCAGTGACAGTGCAAAACCCCTGACAGTAATATAAACTCTAAATATATGGTACTTTGCTGGAAATAATCATACCATCACTTTATTTATATCAGTGGTTCATATATATATCTATTACATATCGTATAAATATATATTATATATATATATACTATATTCATATATATATATATATATATATATATATATATTATATCAAGTATTACATACAAATAAAATATAAGTAAGCAATGACTCTTAGGTAAAAATTAATTAAATACTGCAACAAACATCAGGTTACATTTTTTAACTTTGCCTGTAGGGCTAAATTGTGCAACATATCTTGGTTGGCTTGTTTAACTCAGCCCTTGCTAGGGCTTGTTTAACCAAATGTCCTGTCCTATATTTACACGGTTTTGAGGTTGAACTTTAACTTCAATGTGTTGTTTTTAACATATTTTAGTGCTCTCTTGGGAGAGGTATCCTTCTGTTTTTACGGAAGCAGCAATAAAATTTGCTATGGCAGCTTAAGCTGCACTTAATAACTGCAACATTCCATAACTGTACTCCTACTCAGTGGGATGATTGCCAGGACAGCAAGGACACAAAGAAGAAAATTTATCCACTTTCACAGCTGTCTGAACTATGTGAACTTTTGCTGAACAAAAACTGGTATTCAAATACTATGGGAAGATGATGAGAATGGGGCTCCCTCGTGGGCGAATGGTACATAATGACTTCCTGTTGATCATTCCAAGCACAGACTTTTTGTTTTTTATCTTAATGTCATCTTGCTGATGAAGCACCCATTTATGGCTGTCAGTGGGGCAGATACTTGTATGACTAAAATAGGTAAAAACACCCTAGTGGATTAAGATAACAGACAAACAGGGTAGACATGAAATTTATTTTGAGCATCTTCCCTGAAATGCATATTTGGAATTCATGCGTTTATCTGTCTACCTAAAGTGGTCTGACATCCCTTTACAATTCATCTAAGCATGTCAGAGTATAACCAACACAAAGCCTTGCCACACACACATAGATAAATAAATTATGAACAAGTCTATTTTAATAAATATAATCTAATGTGACTTCATTTGTACTAGCTTGCCTGTTTCCCTGATGTTTAGCAGTGTGTGTAATGTTTCCTATGTTAAAATACATATCCACCCAATAATGAAAATGTGCTGAAAATGTACTCACCCCCAATTCCAAGATGTACATGTGTTTGTTTCTTCAATAGAACAGATTTGGGGTGTAGAATTTGACCTGTCACCTTTGACTTCTGACTTCTGACCTGTCACCTTTGACTTCTGACTTTGCTAGCTGTTGTCTATTGGACAGACAACAACGTTCGAAAGGGGGTAATTATGTAGGACCAATCAGACACACAAACTATTTGTTATATTTAACAAATAATATCTAATGCCCCCTCATCTAACCAAAGTGCCAACTATGAGGTTCTATGGACCCTTCCCCTGAAATGCAAACTAACATCTCAAAAAGGAGAACAGACCTCTGGTTACCTTGGTAACAAAGACAAGCATCAAGATATGATTGTTTTACAACTCAAAGGAATGTAGAGTTTTCACTATAAAATCACTTTGAAACAGACAAATGTACCCTTGTACTATAAAGTCCATCCTAATTGTATCTATCTCCCTCTAGATATAACCACTTGAGAAATGTAGGGACATGTACCCAATTTTCCCCATCTCATTATTGTTCCTCTTACAGTGTTTTGCTTATATATTTTGATACAAACTCTTTTAAAATGAACATTTAAGAATTGCACACTATTTTTAAAAAGAGGTTCACAGGTATGCCATGTTTGGTATCTTTCGGCTGCATTTTTAATGTTCTAAATGTTCATTTATATTACAGTATATGTTGATACCTATGGAAGGTATTAGTGTTACCAGAGTCTTTAATAGTCTCTTCATGAACATCCAATCAAAGACTATATGCAAAACATATGCCCGGGGACAAAGGGTCGTAAACTTTCCCTCAGAAGGTACACTTTCATACTGGCCTCACTCAAATCCTGAGGGTGTGACATCGTTGCCCTTTATAGATCTCTGTTCAGGGGGGTTGAGATAAGAGTCTTAAAAACCACCCTAAGCTTGTGCCAGGCCAGTCCTCTGTTGTCCACTTGCATCAAAATAAAATAACATATTTATTTTAAAATAGTTTTGGACACTAAACATGCATTTTTTGAGCATGGTGACAAGCCACCTTGACCTTTCAAGCAGAAAAGTCAGCTGAAAATTATTTTTTTAAGATTCGGTCCTCCGAAGGTATTTTGATTACTGACCTTGTTAGTATTACTAAACATTTTAACGATTATTACTCTCTTCTATACAGTCAGAACCCCCCCATGGATAGGTCCCTTATGGAAAGTTTTTTTGAACCATTGTCCATAGCTTCAATAATGTTACGCAATGAGAGAAGAGCTAGAATTTACCTTTTTCTGCAGAGGAGATAATTGAGAGTATGCAGAACGATGAAAGACCTCTGGGCCGGATAGGTTCCCTGTTGAATTATTTTAAGAGGTTTTCTCAAACACTTAAAGCGCCACTCCTAGACATGTTATTGGACTCCCTTAATAATGGCTGCCTGCCTCCAACCTCATTCAGGCTTGTATTTCTTTGCTTTTGAAAAAAAAAAACAAAGACCCACATGAATGTGGTTTGTAAAGGCCAATCAGTCTTTTGAACGTATATATAAAGATACTGGCTAAAATGCTTGCAAATCGTCTTGAATCAGTTTTACAGACAATCATGCATAGCGACCAAACTGGTTTTATCAAAAACAGATTACTTTCTCATATTATTAGAAGGGCATTTAATATAATTTATTTCTCCAATTCTCACCCATAGGCTCTTCTACTACTTGACGCAGAGAAAGCCTTTGATAGTGTGGAATGGGATTACCTTTTCTATGTGCTACAGAAATTTGGTTTTGGCAATACTTTCATATCCTGGATAAAACTTTTGTATTCCTCCCCAGTATGCTCTGTTCAGGCCCATAGAGTATCCTCCCCTATTTTCCCCTTAAAACGTGGCACTAGACAAGGCTGCCCACTTTCACCTTTGCTTTTTGCACTGGTATTTAAACCACTGGCAATTGCCATTCATAGTGAGCAGGCTATAGAGGGGATTAGGAGAGCTGATGCTGTTCATAAAATCTTATTATACCCCGATGATGTGTTGCTCTATATCTCTTGATCCGGTTTTTTTTCTTTGCCCGAAGCTCTGAGAATTATAAACTCTTTTAGCCTATTCCCCTCTATAAATTGAATATAAATAAAAGTGAGTTATATCCAATACATTTTCCAGTTTCTGATTTACCAATGAGAACTTCAATGTTTAAAGTTGCTTCCCATAGTTTTAAATATTTACGAGTAACAATTACATGTAAGTGTTTAGATCTCTTCAAGGCTAATTTTACCACGCTCCTCCAACGAGTCCAGAAAGATTTTACTCGCCGGTCGGCTCTTCCCCTTTCATTGGCTGGACGTGTGAATTCAGTGAAGATGAACGTTTCATCTAGATTTCTGTATTTTTTCAATGTGTCCCAATTTTTATGCCCAAATCTTTCTTTAAGACTTTAAATCAACAGACCTCATCTTTTATTTGGAATAAAGAACCAGCCAGAATTTGTATAGAAAATACTTCAGAAACCAAAGCTTGAGGACGGGCTTGCCCTTCCTAATTTTTTATTTTACTACTGGGCAGCAAATATACATTCTACATTATTCTGGTTTTAAAGGAAAGTGATTGTGATTGTTCAGTGATTGGGTCCCGTCTGGGGTCAGTATTGAAGAGGGTTCCTGTTCCCCTGCCTCGCCTGCCGCATTATTGTGTGGCCCTCTTACTGCCATCTCGCGTTGCCCTTATGGTAATTCCATTGTCCCGGCAATCGTTACGAATTTGGTCCCAATTTCAACCCATTTTGGCCTTCAGCATTTACCAGTGGTTTCACCTATAAATCTCAACCCTTTATTCCCCCCTTAACTTAATTTCAAGGCATTTAATATTTGGCAGAGAGCAGAGATTTCAGTTGTCAATGATATTTACATTGATAATGTTTTTCCCAGCTTTTTCTCAATTAAAACAAAATTTTTTATATATTTGCAGCTCTGAAATTTTGTTAAAAACTCATTCCCTGATTTTCAGAATCTTTCTCCAAAATCTTTGCTTGATCAGATTCTTGAAGTAGCCTTAAATAAAAAGGGGTGTGTTGTCTACACTATACAGGGCTGATTTCCTCCATTTCCACTTCCTCTCTCTCTTTTATTAAACAACAATGGGAGTTGGATCTCTGCCTCACATTTGATGACGAGACTTAAAAACCCAGATCCTGCCCCATGTAATTCCTCCTCTATTTGTGCACATCATAGTCTTATCCAATTCAAATTTATTCAATGAATTTACTGTACAAAAGTGAGGTCTGAGTCTGGATAGGAGTGTGTGATCATATGTGTGGATACTTACGTATGTATATGTATATACTTTAAAGCTGTAGCTGTAGGTTTTGTTTGTGGAGGTATATGCATACATTTGATAAATGGTCAAAATGTCTAAACTTTAATGCTCCAACATACAGTGGGTACGGAAAGTATTCAGACACCCTTACATTTTTCACTCTTTGTTATATTGCAGCCATTTGCTAAAATCATTTGTTATTTTTTTTTTCCTCATTAATGTACACACAGCACCCAATATTGACAGAAAAACAGAATTTTACACATTTTCACATATATAAAAAAAAAAAAAAGAAAAAACACATCATCCTAATAATTAATAACACCCTCTGCTACAACAATAAAATATTTAACTCAGGTGCTTTCCATTCCTTCTGATCATCCTTGAGATGGTTCTACACCTTCATTTGAGTCCAGCTGTGTTTGATTATACTGATTGGACTTGATTAGGAAAGCCATACACCTGTCTATATAAGACCTTACAGCTCACAGTGCATGTCAGAGCAAATGAGAATCATGAGGTCAAAGGAACTGCCTGAAGAGCTTAGAGACAGAATTGTGGCAAGGCATAGATCTGGCCAAGGTTACAAAAAAATTTCCTAAGTTCCTAGGTTCCTAACAGCACAGTGGCCTCCATAATCCTTAAATGGAAGACGTTTGGGACGACCAGAACCCTTCCTAGAGCTGGCCGTCCGGCCAAACTGAGCTATCGGGAGAGAAGAGCCTTGGTGAGAGAGGTAAAGAAGAACCCCAAAGATCACTGTGGCTGAGCTCCAGAGATGCAGATGGGAGATGGGAGAAAGATGTAGAAAGTCAACCATCACTGCAGCCCTCCACCAGGCAGGGCTTTATGGCAGAGTGGCCTGACGGAAGCATCTCCTCAGTGCAAGACACATGAAAGCCTGCATGGAGTTTGCTAAAAAAACAGAGAAATAAGATTCTCTGGTCTGATGAGACCAAGATAGAACTTTTTGGCCTTAATTCTAAGTGGTATGTGTGGAGAAAACCAGGCACTGTTCATCAACCGGTCCAATACAGTCCCAACAGTGATGCATGGTGGTGGCAGCATCATGCTGTGGGAGTGTTTTCAGCTGCAGGGACAGGACGACTGGTTGCAGGGAAAGATGAATGTGGCCAAGTACAGGGATATCCTGGACCAAAACCTTCTTCAGAGTGCTCAGGACCTCAGACTGGGCCGAAGGTTCACCTTCCAACAAGACAATGACCCTGCACACAGCTAAAATAACGAAGGAGTGGCTTCACAGCATGGCTGCTTCTTGAATGGCCCAGCCAGAGCCCTGACTTAAACCCAATTGAGCACCTCTGGAGAGACCTGAAAATGGCTGTCAACCAACGTTTACCATCCAACCTGACAGAACTGGAGAGGATCTGCAAGGAGGAATGGCAGAGGATCCCCAAATCCAGGTGTGAAAAATTGTTGCATCTTTCCCAAAGAGACTCATGCCTGTATTAGATCAAAAGGGTGCTTCTACTAAATACTGAGCAAAGGGTCTGAATACTTAGGACCATGTGATATTTCAGTTTTTCTTTTTTTTTTGCTCAATATGGAGTGTACAGAGTGTACTGTGTGTACATTAATGAGGAATTTTTATTTTTATGATTTTAGCAATGATTAATGAAAAAAAAAATGAACTTAAATGATTTTAGCAAATGGCTGCAATATAACAAAGAGTAAAAAATTTAAGGGGGTCTGAATACTCTCCGTACCCACTGTATATTCTATACTTGAGACATTAGGCTTGACGTTCTTTGTTTTACAGTTTGCATTGAGTTTTTATTTTTTATATATTTTATTTTTTATGTTTTATTTAGTTTGTTTAAATTCACTTTAAGGTTTTTTTTTTCCTCTGGGGGTGGGGGGTAGAGGTAGGAAAAATATTGTTTCACGATTCTCCTGTATCTGTATCCTGTTATTATTGTAAAAGTTCAATAGACAGATAAAAAAAAAAAAAAGAAAGAATAGTTTTGGACTGTTTTTGCTTGTAAATGGATAAGAGGGCAAGACTCATGTTATGGATTATTGTGATGTTTTTATCAGCTGTTTGAACTCTCATTCTGATGGCACCTATTCACAGCAGACGATCCATTGGTGAGCAAAGGATGTAATGTAAAAATTCTCTAAATCTGTTGCAATGAAAAACAAACTCATCTACATCACATCTAAATATTTAGCAAATGTTTTGTAAAACTATTCCTTTAATATGTAGAGACCAATGTAAAACATTTCTATGTTTGTTTAAGTCAAGAGGTTATGGTTTGGCTTGTTAGTATATCCCAATGTCCCTGCTGGACCCAAAATGTTTTCTTTAGACAGACCTCCCTCCTGAACAAACATACTGTCGCAACATTGTGATTTTAGGGTTGGTTTGTTTAACCAATGAAAGATAGGAAAGTGTTCAGAGACCAACCACTTTGAAAAGAGTAATTGGGTCACAATTTTCTTTCGGGTATGCTAGTGCTTCCCATGTTTATGATATACAAAAAACACTGAAGCTATACCAAGATTTCTTGTTCATTAGGTGGGTTTTACCTGTCATAGGGGTGATTGCAATGTACCCAAAAGAAAGTCTGCCTTCTCTCAATCAGCCTTTTCATATAAAGCCATCAAAGAATGGAATGGGCTTCCAGACAATCTAAAGAATAATGCAGATTTTTACAGCTTCTCACGGACAGTCAACGACTGGCTCTTAGACCACCAGTCCTGTTCACAATAAAAGCACCAGACGGGTATCTGGCCATCAGATGATACCCTCGTGGGTACCCATTTAATGGCTAGTACACTGTATTGTGTTTTGTGTGTTATAAAAGAATAAAAACTGTTGCACTCCATATATTTAGTACCTTATAACATTGCAACTAGCTAATTTTGCACACAAATTGGTAATTTGCACTTTATATTTGTATATTGTATCTTCTCTTTAAACTGCCTTTTTATATCGTATTAACCGTCTTGTTATATTCATTTTTTTTATATGTTAATTGCCTTTTGTTATGTAATTTTAACTCTGTTATGTAATTTTAATTGTGTAGGACTACAGATGGAAATTAGCCTAATGCTAAATCTGGTGCAGCCATCTTTTTTAATGTAACTTTACATTGTCCTGATGTAAATAAAATAAACTAAACTAAAAATTTTCATCACAGATTTATACTTGAAATGGAAAACTTTTTAATATTAATATTAACCAATTTGTATCAATATACATTTATCAATATTAGTATGTCAGCTACCTTTCACCCAGAAAATAATGCAGCACTGGGGAACTGAAGACAGATTAAAGATAAGAGTGAAAATGCACTGATTTTCCTAGAAATTTCATTTCTCTTATTATTCATTTCAAATAGCCCCTGTAAATTTACCAAGAACAAGAGTCAATTATGTCATGTTGCCATTTTTTTATCACTGATGACTTACATAACATTGACTTGTGCCAAGGACCCTTCGGTGTAATTTAGCTCTGATAACAACCCTGCTGAAAAAATTCACTATTGTTCACACGCATTTTATTTTTTCTAAAGAAACTAATTCCAGATAAGCTGTCTGTTTGGCCGTTTGGCTGATTTTTATTTTTGAAACGCAAGCTATATCCAAACAGTTTCCTTCTTTCATACTGTTGTGAAAGAGTTCACGTGGAGTCCGCCTGTGTTTCCTGTAAGGGGGGGGGGGGGGGGTAAAACATTTCCTTCTAACAGAGTTTTGTCCACCAAAACTATTGCCTTTGACCGTCTTTTTCACATTTCCACATGTTCAAATGCTGTGTGCAGTTTAAGATGAAAACCTTACAGTTTTAAGTATCTGGTCACCAGGTACCTTTCATTAAAAAAAATAACATTAATATGGTATATTTCATAATGTATTATTATTATTATGTATTACATTTTTTGTTCTGTATACACACACACAAACACAGAAACACACACACACACAAACACACACACACACACACACACACACACACAAACACGCACACACACACACATTGTTTCTGTGCATTGTGGGGACTTTCCATAGGCTTCTAGTTACTTTTATACTGACCAAACAATAGTTTTTTATCATTGATTCCTCACAATATAGGAAATACCCAGAGTATACAAGTACACACACACACCAGACACCTATTATTATATTATATTATATATTTATTATATTCATCAGTAACAATTATTTGTATTCATTTACTAGGTTATTTGGTTTGGATGATGTATGATACCCTATCTCATGGCGCCCATCCAAATGGTTGTCAAGGGCATAACAGACATGGAGAACATAGAGCTATGTCCTGTTATGCCCCTTGACAACCACTGAATAACAGTGTCTGTATGAACGGATAGATATGTATGTATGCATGGCCGGACTTACCATTGGGCTTGAGTGTGCTGCAGCCCATGGGCCCCGCCTTGTAGTGGGCCCCGCCTTTGCCCATTTATGTTTGTTTGATTTGTTCGTTATATGCCAGTCAGAATTAAGAAATTATTAGCCACATTTCCACTGTGCATGCAAGATCTAAACGGGCCAGCCGGGGCTACAGCTTACGACTACAAACCTTCTAGCCACAGTCAAACAGCATAAACTGGTATTTATTATTATTTTCACATAGGAGAAGACACACGTATTGAATCGTGTCTGCACCGATTGGTTTGTTATCACATAGCTACTTTTTAACAGCTCCATTAAGCCTTTTGCCCCAAAGAGCGCACTTTTAGAAGGTAATGATAAGTTCTCAAATGTTTACACCTCATTTCTTTAACAGAGGATGATTCTATAATACTATATTATGTTCAACTAAATAAAGCGTCATCATCTGATGAGTTTTGAGCACTCTCCCTCATCTTACTGCCATTACACATAGGGGAAGAAATGTCATCAAAATGATTTTAAATAAAAATTAGCAATTTAATGAGTTTCTATTATTATAACAGAGTTATGCCTATTGATATAGAACTTAGCTTATCACACAAACAAGAGTAATATCTGCACGATTACAGAGTAACCTTTCAGACACAAAATCAGCCTTTTGCTCCGTCAGAAAGAAAACAGAACAAACAGCAGAACCGGTGCGTCTCCGAACAACAGTGTTTTGTTCCTCATCATTACACCGACCATAAATGATTCAATCAGGCAGGCATAAGTACAGTCGTTTGTAAAACGTTAAACTGAATCAGCTTTTTTAAACAAAATCGGTTGATTCAACTCACTCATTAAGATTGTAGGTTGTAGTTTCTTATTTTAAAAAGTAGCTTATTTAATTTTTGCCATCATTTAATATATGTCTACATTAAAATGTTATATTTAAACTTAACATTTATGCACACAATCAATCTTTGAATTTTGTTGATAGTGATTTAATTTGATTGTTAATAGCCAGCATGTATTTTTATTCACTGAAAATTATGGATTAAAATAAGAACCTGACATAAGAAGACACAGATATGACAATAACGTTTATAATACTAACTAAGCCAACATCTGTTTTTCTTTTATTTATTTTTTATTTTATTTTTGTTTTGCTCAAAGTTATTTCAGGGTTTGTGATCTTTCAGCTGAGAGAACACATCCTGTTTATTATATTATAAGAATATTTAATATTGCATTTAAACTTTGACTATAGCCTAGACATGTTGCATATTAATTGTACTATTAATAAACCTCAAAGCATGTGTTTGTGTATTTTGTGTTACTAATAATAATGTTCTGTTCTGTGTTGTTAATAATGAGTTCTATTTGAGGGCATTTTGTAGTGTAGGTATAGGGCCCAAACATAACCTCAACACATGGGCCCCAGTCCCCCCTAAGTCCTGCCCTGTATGTATGTTATGTATATACTAGGGTGACCATGCGTCCTCTTTTTCCCGGACATACCCTCTTTTTGGACCTTAAAATATGCATCCGGCCGGGATTTCTAAATCGCCCAAAATGTCCGGGATTCAGATTTTGCTTTCTACAGTCACCAATCATTGTGTGTGTTTTTGTTTTAGAGCCACTGCGAAGGACTGATTATCGCCCCACCATTATCGCCCCGACTCCCGCAATTTTGTGTCCAGTCCCGCCCGCTCCCGCAAACATTCTAATATTGTATATAATCTTTGCGCATCAGAGAGCTGCTATCAATATGCAGAGTATTTAACTCTCTGTTGAATGAGCACTCGCTGCTCTCGATTTTTGCAATCACGGACGCTCTGGTGTAAAGGAAGATCAGATGTCACTGAGCTCAGGATCTGTTGGAGCATTAAATTTCTCCATTATGATCTTGTCAGCCATCTCTCCTCTCAACTCGTGATCAGTTAAAATTTGACTCCCTGCAGCTCGTGTTGGATGCAGGGTTGTCAATTCCGCATTTTTTTTTTAAATTTATTTTTTCATATAATTGGGCTACCTTTTAAACTGTTGCCCATGGGTTCATTTTCCCCCGTGGGTTAAAGGTTTGAAATGTTGCATAAATTACATTTGACTGAAATGCTTGTATTGAAATTTTGCATTCTACCTGTGATAAAACTGTGCCAGATGTTAGTTTTTTTATGAAGGAGGGCCACTGGTAGGAAGCTTTTTGCTGTGGTTTTTATGATCAATATGCATAATAGTGACTGTAAAATATGTATTTTAGGTATGTATTTTCAGAATTCGTGCTACTGCATTTAACCCATCCAAAGTGCACCACACACAGCAGTGAACACACACACGGAGCAGTGGGTAGCCCTTTATGCTGCGGTGCCCGGGGAATAGTTTAGGCTTCGGTGCCTTGCTTGAAGGCACCTCAGTCGTGGTATTGCCGGCCCAAGACTCGAACCCCAACCTTAGGAGTCAACTCTCTAACCATCAGGCCACGACTTCCCCCAATTAGCACAGCCATCCAAAGACAAAATTATCTTAACAGTTCAACTCTTACTGCAAAAGAAAGAACGCAATTTTTTTCTAGAAATGCATTCACTAAAAATAATATTAACATCAAAATCTATAGTTTTGGTTCTCTATTGATTATAAAACACATTCAACTGTATTCACATATATGCTAATGAAATACATGTTATTGCAGTTCTTCAATTGGAGTTTTCGTTATTTCAATAGGGAGTTTTTGTTTTAGTGAAAAAAAAAAGTGAAAGTTAAGTGAAACTGACATACAGCCAAGTATGGTGACCCATACTCAGAATTTGTGCTCTGCATTTAACCCATCCAAAGTGCACACACACAGCAGTGAACACACACCCAGAGTAGTGGGCCTTCGGTGCCTTGCTCAAGGGCACCTCCGTCGGTGGTATTGAGGGTGGAGAGAGCGCTTGTTACATTCACTCCCCCCACCTACCAATTCATGCCGGCCCAAAGACCGAGAACTCGCAACCAGTTTGTTTGTTTGTTTATTTATTTATTTATTTATTGTGGGGGAAGTCGTGGCCTAATGGTTAGAGAATCATAACCAAACCAGTTCTCTCTCTTAAAAGTAGGCTAATAATCAACTTAGATGCAGATACATTTTCTATGTTGCTTCTTATGTTTTGCTGGTTTGCGTTGGCACACGCCATGTTGTTTAGTGTAAGTTCAAAAAGACTCGCTTAGTAGTCGCGATTAGAGTGTTTTTTTTAAATAAGTAATCGACTAGCAGAATCATAAATCCCGTGCAACCACCTTAATATGTGTGTATGTATAGTATATATATATATATATATATATTATATCTACATAAAAGTGAAAGTTATATATTATTATATATCTAGTATATATATTATATACTATATATATATATATATATCGATTATATGATATGAACAAAGTTGTTATCCAACATCTATCACCGTGGAGAAAAAAAAAACAAAACTAATTGCCCCTTTAAACTTAAAATCTGTTGGTGCCACCTATTAGCTGCAAGAACTGCAAAACAAATGTTTCTGATTACTACAGATCTCGTTTACAGCACGAGGATATATATTTTTTGGAAATATCTGATACTGATTTCTAATAATTTTTGTGACCACTGTATATACACAACACATGTGGGTTTGCTGTATACAATAATTATTATGAATTTATTCGATCTTGCCTTTTCATTTACATTGGAAGAGAATTTTCATGATGTCCATTCAGTAAATAAATTATAATTCATTCATAAATTACAAGGTGTTGGGAAGTTCAGTTGTGAATGTTTATTTGCTAACCAAAACTGAAGCTCATTGTTCCCACCCCTTCTACAAAACTCCGAAATAGATTATCAGGGTGCGCTGGGAAAAGATCTTTTCCTTTCCAGAACAAAACATAGCCATGTCTGCACACACCTTGTATCCAGGGAGATCCCCTTAAACAGGGTTTTCTGCAGGGATTTTTAAACTCGAATTTAAGCACTTTTTTAGATTTTTTAAGACCTGCACAAATTAAATTAATAAACCTATGAGCGGGGTAGGGCAATATCTATAGTACCATATTAAACTGTAAAATTACTGTAAAAAGCATAATTTAGATACAAGTTTTCACAAAAGCAAAGGTTTATAAAATGATAAACTTTATATTTCAGCCTTTAAACACATTGTTAAGAAAATGGATGAGTCAAAAGTATTAAGTATTATATTAATTTAAACAATTCTTATCAAGTAAAATATTATATCAATTAAATACATAAATTAGGGGTGTGCCATATTTACAAATATATATATATATATAAGAGAGGAGAGAGACAGTACAGCCAAAACAGTTTGGAACATTACTATTTTTAATGTTTTTGGAAAGAAGTTTCTTCTGCTCTCAAGCGACTGTATTTATTTGATCAAAAATACAGAAAAAAAATGTAATTATTGTGATATAATTATTTACAATTTTAAAATAATTTGTTTTTTAATTTATTATACTTTAAATTATCATTTATTTCTGTGATGCAAAGCTGAATTTTTAGGATCATTATCACCTGATCCTTTTAGAAATCAGTCTAATATGATGATTCATTATCAAAGTTGGAAACAGTTCTGCTGCTTAGATATTTTTTCAGAATATGTGATACTGTTTTAGGAACTTTGATGAATAAAAAGTAAAAAAAAAAAAACGAAGCTATCGGTTTTAAATATAAATATTTGTTAATAAACAAATTACATACGGTCAGTAATTTGGGGTTCAGTATTTTTTTTTTCTTTCTTTTTTAAATAAATCAAATACCTTTATCAGCAAGGATGTGTAAATTGATAATAAGTGATAGTAAAGAAAATATATTATTAGAATATATATTATACAATTTTTTTTTTTTTTTTTGAATAAATGCAGTTCTTTTTAACCTTTTATTCATCAAATATATTAGACAGCAGAACTGTTTCCAACACTCATAATAAATCAGAATATTAGAATGATTTCTAAATGATCATGTGATAGACTGGATGTTACATGTGACACTGAAGGCTGGAGTAATGATGCTGAAAATTCAGCTTTGCATCACAGGAATAAATATTTTTTTTTAAAGTATACAGTATTCAAATAGAAAAACTATTATTTTAAGTTGTAATAATATTTCACAATATTACTGTTTTTCTGTATTTTTGATCAAATAAATGCAGGCTTGATGAGCAGAAGAAACTTCTTTCAAAACATTAAAAATAATAATGTTTCCAAACTTTTGGTCTGTACTGTATGATTTTACCTTTAAGCCATTTTTTCTAAAAGTGTGCACCCGTCTTTTTTGAGTCATATTCTTGTATTCAGATTGTTACCAAACAGAAAATTAAAGCCAGTATCAACAAAATGTATCTTTGCAATGCAGAGATAACACAGAAGCTGCATTTAGAAGCATAATTTAGATGCATTTATACACTGTTTAATGCAGTTCCTGAAGGGACATTATATACTTTAACATGCATTTACAAATGCATAAATAAGGTTTTCATATTTTAAACATAAAAAACATTGAAAGACGGATGTTTGAAATTATTTTAAAAATGAAAAGGTACATTAAATGTGAAATTTAAAGCGCAAGTAGGGCGGGCGGAGCAAGTCTCACCTGTTAATAAGCGAGTCATTGCGTTTTGGAACCCGAATCATTTAAAAGGGTGATTCATTCAGGAACAAAATTCAATTGTCCTGTTACTCAGAGCGCCAAAACAGCACTGTGTGGCTGTTTTGAAATGATTTTTGTTGGAGAAACAGAGCAAAAAACAATAAAAAAAAAAACACTAAGGGAAAAATATGGTGCTCTAAACCGTAAGTCTCTTATTATTAAGCTATGCTACTTGTTTTTAATGAACGGTTGTATAAAATCAATATCACAGTTGTAATCATACTTACTTTTTGAAGGGGAAAAAAATGTCACTCTTCGCGTGTGATATAACACTATATGAAATGATTATAAATATATACATTTTTCTGCCTCATATCTTAAAGTATGTGATCATCCTTAAATAATTTTAATAGACTGATTCATGCAGTGAATGCCTTCTAAATGCGTACGCACACTAGTGTCTAAAACCTACTAGACTTCATCACCTAATGCCCCCCAGGGGTTCCCAATCTTGGTCCTGGAGAACCCCCAAATTCACTGCAAGTTTTGTCCGTCTCTCTTATCTAGCCGCCACAAATTATGAGGTCTTGGAGCAGGGTCTCCAACCTGGCCTGCCCTGGAGCGTACTGTCCTGCAGATTTTCAGCTCAACCCCAATCAAACACAGCCTGAAGCAGCTAATCAAGATGTTCAGGGATACTTGATAATTACAGACAGGGTGTGTTGGTAGCAGGGTTGGAACTGAAAGTCTGCAGATGCGATAGCCTCTCAGGAGCAGACGGGTTGGAGATCCCTCGTCTTGGAGTCTTCACTAACTAGAGCTGATTGCAGTTGACATCAGGTGTGTTTGAATAGGGACTGATCATCTAAAAATGTACAGTGTTGGCGAGTTCTCAGGACCAAGGATGGGAACCACGAAATACCTATGTATGCATGCACTCTGTAGGTGTGTTTTCTGTTTTGCTTTCGCGATATAGCTCAAAATAACATTCGTCGCACATCATCAAAAAACAACAATTACGATCTTATCGCACACCCTATGTTAAAATTTTTATAATGCTTTTTGTCTTGCTCGATCCACCAGTTCCACATTTAAAGCTCTGTGTATTTGCAGGGTAAAAACATGGGTGGATTCCGCATGGGCGGGAGTTTGGCTGAGTTTAGCTCTAAACCTAATCGAACCACACCATGAACAAGCTAATCAAGGTCTAATCAAAGCTTCCCGGTCAACGGCAGAACATAAAGCAGCCACAGCACTGGACTTTTGAACGTGCCAGCGCTCTTGTTTATTCAGTGAAATCATAACGTTAGCCTTTTGAAGTTTAATTGTCACACTTCACGCGCATATCGCAATTCTGGTTCCCATCCCCAAATTTAATACCTCCTGAAAAATCATAATTAAGACTTCTTGTACCAATTTAAGACTTTGTTTTAAACTGCTTAAAGTTGATATCAAAACTAAATTTAAGACACCCGCGGAAACCCTGCTTAAAGTATTTTGCTCCAAAGCAGGATGAAGAAATGTAATGATGATTTTTACATCAATTTAGAATAATAGGAGACATACATGTGCTTCCATCCTTTAGATATATTCTGAGTTAGGTAGGTTTTATATGGAGACATTTTCTTATTGGCTTTTGTAGAGACACGAGAGAATAAAGGGAGACAAAATATTAGTTGATGCATTGTTTGAATATTAGTTGTTTAGTCGATATTTTTACTGTATATTATTATATTGTAATTTTCGAACTTAAAAATAATAGCAGACACCTTATAAAGGCTTCATTATCTGTATACTCATTAGTGGTCTTTCATTTAGCTCTTTTTATGATTTTGATTGCTTCTATTGTATTCATTTGTGATAGTCGCTTTGGAAAAGAACCGTGTACTGCTAAAATGAGCCTAAATGTAAATAAAAGTACAACTACCTTAAGAAGAAAACACAAAGATAGGTTTTTGATGTTCTGAATGGCCGGATCAGAGTAATTCCGCATTCCAGTTTTTTTTTTTTTCAAATCCCATACAATCCAGTTCAAAAGCTGTAGGTTCTGTGTGAAGCAAAAGGAACATAGATTATCTGTATTTAAAGGTTGTATGCCAACTTGACCAGAATTAACATACAAGGACGACGGGGGAGGAAGGTCTATACGATGGAAGAAGGAGAGAGATAAAGGCGCCGAAGTGCATCATAAAGGTTCGTTCTGGCCTTGTCACTACTTTTTTTTTGCCGTACGCAGCTCTACAAAGAGTGGAGTTTTACATAAATGATCACCGTTAACAAAGAAGCTGAAACTAGAGCCTGCTTATTTACAATCAAAAACCCTGTAATGAGAGAGTGTCGGCAGACGAGGCAGCTAAGAGTGTCGGACCTGAAATAAAAATTAAGATACAATGTAAAACAAAAATGGAAATCAACATCTTCTATACCATAATGCTATATGATTAAACCTATTTATTACAAGCCCTCTGTGGAATACTGATATCTGGACCTGGTCAGCCACTAGCGGCCATTCCGAGATAGCTATCCCGTCAATAAACCGCCTCTACAAACTATTATTTACACGGCTCTGTGGAATACTTGATTCTGAGTGGACAGTTGCGACATCCGAGGTATGTTATCCCTGGATAGACAACCCCCCTGTACAAAGTAATAAAGTAGGCTCATCACCCGGTAACAGCAGTTGGCCACTGTAACTCTTGCTGAACTATTTTTTTCTTGGTAGAAGATTTGCGTTTGTTTAGCTAATAAAATATGACAAACTCCGATGCAAAATAGTGTACAATTGTTACTACGACGTTTCCTGGTACTCGCGGACTCGCTCTCGTGCTCATACCAAACCCAGCTGCTGCATTTTACTACGATTGTTTTGTACGCTGTAATGGATTATAAGCGAACTCTAACAAAATTGGTAAGGTTTGTCAAACATTTCATTGTTACTCCGCGTGTGTGAAGTGGTAATACCCTTACATATGACTGCACCGTTGCCTTACATGTTCGTTTAGTTTGAATTGGCCTCTTGCTCACAAACTGCTGTCTTCACAGAATACTTTGAGTTCAAAATATGTCCAACTAGCAAGCAGATATATTTGCGGTCTACTTCATTAAATCAAATGTGGCACGTAGCAACTAGTAGAATGTAGTAATGTGCCAGGATAAGGTACAAGCCAGTCGGGTTGTTATTGCAAGAAGTAACCACCCACAGGGTGATTACCAGACCCCTCTGCTTCGCCTATCAGACTCCTGATCCCCCTGGGGGGGGTTATTCTGTGATAGTAAACAACCGCTGGATGTACACATTATCCCTTCTCATAAGACTAGATTAATCATTTATACAAAACAAAAAAATCAAAATAACATAAAAAAATACCTGTACATTGTCATGTTATTTAAGCCTTTGATTTAAAAAAATGTCAGGGAAAAAGTAAGATACTGATTGAAAATTTTTCATGTTTTATCTTATTGATTTTTATTTTTTTACTTTATTTAATCAGCATAATTACACAAAATTCAGTATGTTTATTGCTGGTATTAAAAGGTACATATGGGATTATCAACTGAATTAATCTGAGTATAATTTATAATTCAGTGAGGATGTTAATAAACTTATATGTGGTCATATAATGTCAATAAATGTTTCGTTACATCAAAGGTGTCAAAAGTGTTATACAAAATATGTTGGTGGCCATTATAATATGCTTTTGTGATGAATACACCAATCATTTCATATTAATTTATAGCAGCTGTTAAATACCGAGGGTTTGTATGTGAAAAGTAGCAGAGCATCAAGTTATTACCATCAATAATAAATGTAGATTGTATGGCTAAAGGACCGAACATGTACACTAATATATCCATGAAAAAAATCCGTATAAAAGAGCAGAAGTGGAACAGATCATCGAAGTATAGCTTGACATGAATGCGGCACAAAAATAATGTTTGCGTATGTTGAAAATGTCAATGGGCTGTGATACATTGCTCCAAATGGCCATGTAAGTAAAGTATATCAATATTTATTTCCGTTTATAGACTGGGCTTAAACTAGGTCATATATTAAGTTGCGGGCTCTCGTTGTTTTATGTGTAAGTGTAGTGTGTCTGTATCATACCTCCTATGTCCGTGGGTAGCAAGCACTTCACAATGAAGAGAAGTGCGCCTGATGGGGTCATGCTCTGCTAGAAGGGAAGGCCGGTCTACGCGGTACGTTAGAGCAGCGACTGGCCGTTGGACAGGGGGTTGGTGCTGGCTAACTCTGTGCCCTCTGAGCTGTTCAATGACAACCTATGATGGCAGCATTTAACTTGAATGGGGATTGGTAATTTGGACACGGTCTGTCTGCCAACCATTCAGACAGGCCTGAAAAAGGAGAACAAAGAAGGGAGACAGTGACAAATTATTAAGAACACAATAAAGTGAAAAACTAGAAAAAAAATGGGGAATGTGGTTGTTTTACCCACAGGTCAGAGAGGGAGGGGAGCAGGTCTGTGCGTAACCTGAGACTGATAACAGGAAGTGTAAGCAGCACCGTAATGCATGGAGGGTATTGGAAAGGCTCCTGGACAAATTCGCTGTCAGTGCTTCCTCTATTAGCGTTAGATCTGTGTCACCCATCAGGTAAGAAGAAATACAGCCTTTTCCGTCCCTCCACTCGGACCCTGGGCTATTCGGTATCAGATAACCAGAGATGAGGGGTGAGCCAAATTACCAAAATAAATCAAAATGCATTCAATAATTAGTTTTTCAACTTCCACAAGACATTAAGTGATAATTATTGTGATGCTTGTACAGCGTTTGTATTTTGCCATCGCCCATTCCCCAATGCAGAGGAGTCATCAATTGGTGGGCAAGTAATGTATGCTAAATTTCTCCAAATCTGTAGTGAAGTAGTAAACTCATATACATCTTAAATATGAAATATTTCAAGCATTTTTTTTTGGGGATGGGGGGGGGGGGGTGAATTATTCCTTTAAAATGTGAGATAAAAAGGCTTGCTCTATTTGGAGCAGAGACACAGACGTGCAGTAAATACTGACTCGCTTTTAAGCAGTATTGAGTAATGTTCACTTATACTTAAAGAATAAAATTACTGCGACAGCAAATTTCTACAATTGACCATGGGTAACTGAAACATTTGCCTAATGCAGCATCCACGCCACAATGTCAGGTAATTCAACACAATTTATGACAAAAATAACATAATGAGTGTCATATTTTAAAGGGGCTAGTTCTGCATAAGCCATAATTCTGACACATGTGCTCACCCATATGTTTACATGACTTTAAATCCAAAGCCTTCTTATGATCGTTTGAATGAGGAACAAACCAAATTTCAAGTTGTTATCAAACTAAAAATATTGCTTAACCACTAGACACATCATCATTTTCAATTTCCATTTTCAAATGTGCATGTTCACCAATACCATTGTGTAAAGATGGTAGAGTTGCACTTGAAAGTATGAAAACCTTAATGCAAATGGTACTGGCCACCCCTCTAATGTCATATCAGTCAAATATGTATCGTGCACCGAACATTTAAAGGAGAAGGAGAAGAACTGCCCCACTTAAATATAATAATTGTACAGCATAAAACAACAGGTAATGATACCGTGCAACCAAGGCAGGGTCAATACCATCTTCACGGGTTTAATTCTCCTGATCCATCCTGGGATTAAGGCGCTGGGGCTTCTCATCACTCTGGAAACTTCTCCATCTTATTAGCTTTGCTGAACCTAGGTATCATTTACCTGCAAAACAATAAATACCAATCACTCATATCACTGCCTGGGAAAAGCGAACTCTCCACAAAAGTTGGCAAGATTACATTCAATAAACCATATTTCAAAAGTCAAATTTGCTCAAATCACAACATTTTTTTCGGGGAAAAGATATCTACAGGTAACATTTTCTGCTCCAATTCATTTGCACCTCATTCCCCTCCGTTAAGTACATACTGCAAGAGATATTAAAGAGCAAGAGAATAAATCAGAGCCCATGTACCTTTAAGAAGGCTGCTCCAAAGGCAACACAGCTGTGTTCGAGGAAAGTGCAAGGGAAAACTTGTGTCCACTTTCCACCAGTTTGCTGTTTAAACCCACATTTAACAGCCTAAGGTCCCGAGCTCAAGCCACAAAGTTTGGAAGGGCGTACCCCATGATGGCTTCTCTACACTGTTGATTTATTCCAGCTGAGACGAGTTCTGAAACCACACAGAGATAAATGAACCATGTATCAGCTACTTCTTGCTCTTGAAACAGCACAACAGACCCATTTAAAAGGAAAAACACAACTCTTAGCAAAGAATGCGATCTGTGACTTGAAGCCCTGGGCAGATGATCTGATGTGAGGATGAAGGTCTCCAGGTGTCATGAGCTGACTGTCTTGCAGGGTGTGTGGTAGCGGAGGGCCCCTGTCAAATCGTTTCTCAGCCCGTCAGCTAAGCCCCTATGACACATGGCCAAAAAACTAATTTGAGATTAATGATCTCCGGCAAAATCTAGATGACTGCTGTAAGAAAGCATGGTCTTCCATAGTGAAGCAACTGCTCTCAACCCCATGAAAGCTGTGTAAAGCGGATGAGATACTCCTGGGGGACAGAAGGACGCTGGCCTTGGATCACGTTGCTGCCAAGCTGACGGAACAGGTTGACGGCAAAAATCAGAGGTTGCGGAAGCCAACTGGTTGCGTGGTGGGGGTAGTAAAAGTTCAACCACCTCTCCTCACCTCAGCCCTGTTGTATCTCTCGGTAGCAGAAGGGAACCATAATAGCCGTGGAATAAGTGAAGAGAATGTTATGTGAGGACTCATGAAAAGACCTTACCAACTGAGCATGTGAGCGGGCCAGACGATCCCTCAACCAACCCGCACGGACTACCTTCTCTCTAATAAATACAAAGTAAATGCTCAGCATTGCCAACATTTAAACAAATATAAAAAAAAAAATAAATAAATAAATAAATTAAAAAATTAATTTTAAAATAAAATAAAAAATAAAATAATAAAATTAAAATTAAAATAAAAAAAAAAAAAAATTAACAAATTAAAAAAAAATAAGGCTATGGTGACTGTGCCCAAACTCTTTATAAATTCACTTTTTACATCTTGGTAAACAACAAAACAAAATATGGGATAGATAATGCCACATAAATATATATAAAAAATATCAATAAATTAACAACCAGAACCACTTGAACATCAGTTACTACAAGTTTTAGTACATTTTATTCAAATTTAAATAACTTCCCCAATCTAAAGACTGGTCATATAATAGGTGTATCATATAAAAAAACTAAATGACCTTTTTAAACATTTGCAAAACACAGAAATATAAGTTAAATCCCTAAACTTTGTACATAACACTGACACAGTTAATTTAGGCAAAGGTTCAAGAAATGTTCCTGCAGCAGTTCAAAATGGTTAAAATTTTTCCATTTCTGAGCACATTGGTTGCCATTTAAACTTTCTTGCGAGTTCTTGTCATCAATGGAAAAAACTACTCTAAACAATACTGTTTTCAACATTCTCCTAATGGCTCCCTCACTGTATCTGCACGCAGTTTAAAGAGTTGAGCGGACCACATCAACGATATGTCTGAGCTCAACTTGATTCACATTCCACACCCACAATCTGAAAAAAGACACATTTGTGAAACTTTTCATGCAGTATCAAATAATTATTAGGAGGAAAAAAAACCTTTAAGAGGAAAATATATAAATTATATAGAAGTTATTGTAAATTCAGTTGTATGTATCGTTCTTATCCAGAGAAAGCAACGGAGATCTGTTTGTTGGTTACTTATGACAAAATATGCTGAATGGACCCTATAAAGAAGAAAAGAAACTAGACGCTAAAAAAAACTTTACATAATAACTATGGGATTACAAAAATATGTTGATATTGTTAAAAGGGCCGACCTGTTTATACTTACCGTCGTCTCGTGCCAGCCTCAGTCCGCGTCTCCGCCAACTGTGTGGAGCAGAGCTTCAGCAGTGTTTTAGTGAAGAATTCCCACCCTTTGCTGACGTTAGAAGGTGGTCTGTAACGTCTGAGGAGATCGCCCTAGTGGTGAGCGCTTTGAGTTTGATTCATCTCAGGACTCAAAGTCGCCACAACGGATCGTTCGGATTCGTTTGGATTCTTTAACTCGTGACAACGAAAACATTGTTCGTGCATGAAAGTAAAACCGAGGACGAATATAAGCTATTAGTGCAGAAATATATTCCGACGTTCAACCTTTGGATTGAATGGATATTTAAATGTCAGAGAGCATTAGTTTGTTCGCCGTACATTTGCTTCTCTTAACTGCATGGTGTAAACTTTCTCATTTAGTCTAGTTTTGTTTTCTTTTAAGCGTTTTCATTTGTTACAAATTTTAGCATATAAAGAAAAATGAGAACTATATAAATAAAGAACAATAATATAGGTATTTGCCGAACCAAAGTAGCTGTGGGGAATTATTTATAAATTTCGCTATGTAGTTTGATTAATTTCACACGTCTATGGTTTAAACGTATCTCTAGTGAGCATTTTTTTGCATGTTTAAGAATTGGGTTGTTTACTGTCATTAAGTTTTGAAGGTCCACTGTGCAAGGCCATCCATATTATTGCAGCATAGATACTTGATTCTGATTAGTTAGTTGCGGGCATCAGTAGGCAAATATGTTTAAAGCAAATTACAACCTTCTTCAGCAACATTTACAACTATAACATAATTTATTACTCAATAAATTTTTTCATGTCCATCGTATTTATTATTTGTGAAGTAGCTGTGTAATACTGAGAAAAATGTATAGTCAACAAATTATTATTGCAAAAATATTTTGCCATAGTAACCCGCTGACTGGGCATTACCGTTACTATAACTTTAGGCAGGGTTAGATGCACTGAAACAGCCTCATTATGTCAAACTAAATATGACATCCTCAATGGAGGGCCATGAACATCAAAACACTGCCATTTTAACTGGGCAAAAATATGTACTGTAATATGGACAGATTCCATCTCTCCTTTTTAGTTCCATCTCCATCTCCTGATGTCCTAAAGAACTGCTGAGGAACGGTCCTTCCACATATCAACATGTAACTTAGCATGTTTTGCCTATGTGGGATATTCATCAGTGTCCCATAGTCTGTGACACTTTGCTGGCTTCATGGTGCTTTCAGTTTCAATTTTGGGTATCGCTTGTTCGTTGTCGCTCCAGGGTTGGGGTGGTGACCCATACCCAGGGAAGAGAGGCATGTAAGATGATCATCACCAGTGCAAAGATGAATGGCATGTGACCGCAAAAGTAGGGAATGGTGCGCAACAGATAACAGAGGTTGCAGCTGAAGCCCGGCCCCCTCCTCACTCAGCTCCATGCTTGAGCATGTGTACGCCGAACCATAACGGGCCTGGTGCGATTCTGGATTAAATCAGGCCCATTACACAGCAAGCCAGACCTGAATATAAGAGATGAGAATGTGTGACAGATCTCTTTACGAATTATTAACCTCACGCAGAACAGCATTGATCGACTTCATGTGGACCAAAGGACACTCACGTATAAGGGCAGTTATAAGTATGATGGGATTCACAGCCAAAAGTCAAATGAGATGTAGATATAAACTTTTCTTTTTTTTTATTATTTTTTTTTTATCTTACCCATGCTTGTGAGAGCTTGTCGTAGATCCTGCTTGTACTGTAATTTGAATTGAGGTCAGTTTAACATGCATGGACTTCTCATTTGAAACTGTTTATACCAGGATGCTATGTTGAGGCTGGCAGCAGTGATTTGACATATTTCCATTGTTGCTTGCACAGGCATTACCCACCAGAAGACTCATATTCTTGAAAAGGGATCTTTGCAACCTAAGGGCCAAATGGAAGAATATCAAACCAAATTAAAAGTTGCGTAAAGTACTACAGGCTTGGGTAAAGATAAAATGATAATTAATTAAACGGCACAAAACAGCTAGATTACCTGAGTGACATCTTTTCATCTACAACATGCTGAGTGGGATATTTGG